>NC_072731.1:86316018-86514055 GCF_026930045.1 Uloborus diversus | reverse complement strand
AGGTATGAATGAATCTTCCATATTAAAAGTCAAGAAAAGGAAATCCGTAAAAGTTCGCTGAGTAGTATCTAAAGAAAATAATGCAAAACTTATGAAAATGGAAGCTTTTTTTTTATTGCGATTTAAGAAACCAGGAAGAGGGGTGTTACTATAGATGTAAAAGTTATTAAAAAAAAAAAAAAACTAGTGGGGAAACTATTGTTTATTTAAAAATATATAAGAATAACGGTTTAATAATGCAGCATAAATCATTATCATCTTCACTTTTTTAAGTTACAAATATCATTACCATGGCTGCCACACTTCCGTCCAAGGGACGGAATTCCGTCTTTTCAAACGTTTCGTCCATCGGTTTTTTTTCCATGTTCAAAATGATTTTTATAGATGAAACAAATCTTTACTTTTGAATCTCTCACTCTCAAAAAAGGTCTTATTCTTCTGTCTTATCTTAATCTGGAAAATTTCGTTAAAGTTTTTATCACAATGCATCTTATAGCCAAGAATCTCATACCTGAAATTTTTTTTTAATTACTTTTTTTTGTATGAAATATGAACTATTTATGTAACATGAAGTATACAATCTGAAGCTTTTTTTCTGCAACATTAAATAGTAAGTTTTTTTAATTGTATTTTATTATGTTCTTTTTCTACTTTTACCTCCCAAAAAATCTTGGACAATGATATGTTATTTTTTTTATTTAGGTTTTAATTTTTACTTAATCTTACAATTTGGTTTTACTATAGGGCAGTTCTCAAAAGGTGGGAACAAAAAAGTTAACTTTGAGCAATTTCAAAAATTTTCGAATTTGACATCAATTTTGATTTTATTCTATAGTATGCATACCTAGAACACAATATATGAACATGAAAAGACAGCAGGTATTTGTAAAAATTGTTAATTAGCAAATTAAATCAGCAATCTGTAGGTAACGGTTTTTGGACATTGTTTTCCTGTAGGTAACGGATTTTGGACATCATCATAACGTAAGTTTCACCATTTTTGACAATTGTTAATCTGATTTTCAACTTTTCCAATGAAAATTTTATTTACTACTTTTTAAATTTTGCAATTTAATAATAAAGAGGATATTAATGAAATACTTGAATGACTATACATGCTGCTCCTTACATTTAATAAAGTTTTGGAATGATTTTGAGGAAATTGATGCAAGGTTAAAAAAAAGCTTCAAATTAAAAATAATATACAATTGTAAAAAGTGACATCAGTTTTAATAATGAATATTTTTTCTAATGTCATAAGAATTAAAATGATGTCTAAAAAAATTATTGAAGAAAGAAATTCGTATTTCTATTTGGAGATCGTTAAATTATGTTTCCAAAAGAAAGAAGAGAAAAAGAATTCTAAAATACTAAAAGCGGAAAAAAAAAATTGCTAGCGCAGATGATAAAGTCGCCAAAACTGGTACAGCTGACGATAAACTACATTTGTCAAATTGGAATTCCCCTCTGGTAACCTTTAGCTTATCGTATACTGTGTTGTCGCCAACGGAGGTTTGCTTGGCGATTTTAGCGCAAAATGGCTTTCGGTTCGATCATAAGCAGCCATGTTTCTACTGTAATTTATGTATTGTTCAATGTGTAACATATTAATTATGCAGAATACCAATGGATTAAAGAAGATAACATTATAATAACGTTTTTTATTGAGGTTAGAAGACAGTAGATCATCAAAAATTATGAATAAATGGACAGAATTATCGGCTTCAAGATCGTAACGCCATTTGGACATCTCACATGTACGTTTAAAAAAAATTATTTTTCTTCTAAGATACTGCATAAAAGCTTATGAAAACACTTTTAAACAATTAAAAATTGATTCCGAGGCTCGATAAACACCTTTAAAATGAAAACATCATATACTTAGTTCTCAAAAAATAGCATTGTAAAGATCGTAAATTTTGGACATGCATCAAATTTCAAACTTACTATTTTCTAAAATCGTTTACAAAGTGAATAATCTGTCTTTACTTTTGTTATTTGTGTAAAATATTAACAAAAAATTATTCAGTGTAAGATTCATTCCTTTAAATTTTTTTTGAAACGTATGGAAATAATTTAAAAAAAATTTTCTTTAATGGTACATTTGCTCAGTTAACGTTTTGGTATGTCCAAAATTGCGCCTTTTAGCAAAGAAAATATTTTTTTAAGGGCATTTAAAGAGCATTTTTTCCATAATTTATGTCAATTCTTGTCTCTATACAGTATTATAATTTAACTCAAAAATTTTTGAGTTAATTAAAATGAAAGTTATTTGGTGATGAAGCTTCAAAGTTGAGGTATGTGTTTGCTCCCACCTTTTGAGAACTGCCCTATATAGTTACAGCATCAAAGCTAACATTTTGGTACTGAAATGGAGCCACGCGCTTTTCAGTCCTGGCCAATTTTTAGAGTGGCACCCATGATCATTACTGGATCTACTAAGCATTACAACTATAGTGCATTTGTTTTTCTTACTACATACTGTACCAGTAGTGTAACTACAAATTTTCGGCCCTACCGCAAAATCTGATTTTGGGCCCCCTACTAAAAATAGTATTAATGTATATTTGTAGTACAATTTTTTTGATTTTATCAGCCTCACAATTTTTTTTCCAACACATACACACACACTATAAGTTTCAAACCCCTCATTCCTTCTCCTAACTTTATCGAAAGTAGCCCTCCAATGCGTTTTTAGGATGTTATGTTAGGGGAAGCTGTTCAAAGATTAAACTTCTGGGGAAAAAAATTGATATTGAAGTTCCCAAAACGCAATTTTAGATGATGTTTAGTAATTTTAAAAGGAACGAGGATTTGGGGATTCTCTCCCGGAAATTTTTCAAAATTGAACTCTTGAAATGTAGTTCACCTTTGATGACCTGAAGAGAAGGGATGGAGTTCCGGGGCTCTCCCAGCATTTTTTTAAAATCAAAGCTTCAAAATCAGAAATTTGAGAAGAGATAAGGTTTGGAGCTTCGTCCTGGAATTTTTCGAAACCAAGAAAGCAATTTTAAACGTGTTTTGGTCACATTACGGAGAAGGAGGTTTTTTCGTACTCCCTCCCAGAATGTTAAATACAATAGGCCAGGGGTGCCCACAGGGGCGAATTATGGCGCAAGTTGCACCATCAAAATTTTTGGGGGGGATTTTTTTTCCAGAATTTTTTTTTCTTTGGAACATGAAATTTATGAATTTTGGAAAGAAAAAATATTTAAACTTATTCAACAAGAAATAGATGCATTAATAATACTTTTGTCACGTACTCTTCAGGGCCGTCGCCAAGAGGGGGGATGCTACCCCCCCCCCCGCCCAGTTTTTCAGAAGTGGGGCCGCCAATTTCATTTTAGCGATTAAAACAAACGAAGAGAAAGGAAAACTCTTTGTTGTTTTAAAAAATTAAAATAGTAATTATAAATGACAATTGAAATAATAGCGACAAAAAGTATTTTTTCAGTAAAATTTGAATAGAAAATGTAATTTTAAAATACAATTTAGGAACATCCATGATTCTCTTTTATTAAGAGTCGCGGAAATGTACGCTTCAAGCATTTTTATTAACGCAAAAAAAAGTATTCAGTACAGTACACTTTTCACTAGGCCTAGTCGAAAACTATGGGCTCGGCTCAAATTAAAGTATTGTGCATAGAGTATATATATATATATAGGACACCTTCATTAGAACAGCCCATAGGATAGGGTTCGCCGAATCATTCCCATATGTATTTTTTTCTTTTTCTTTTCTTTTTTTTTTTTTTTGATGAAAAATATTGTCCTGGAAATCATTGCTAATTGGAGAAAAATGTATGGGTCGCCGAAATAAATTTGAAATAGAGAAAAAAAAATAATATAATAACAGTTAAATGCAAAAAGAGATTCAAAGTATTGTAATGAATACTCACATCAAAAGTTCTAAATTTTTGAATGTAAAAATCCTAAGTAAATCATAGATTGATCCAGAGATGCAGGTGGCATATTTAAAATAAATTGAAGTGCATTAGAGACCTAATGTATCACAGAAAATTACCACATCTGTTCAAAATGTTAAAAGTCCTTTTTCCAAGGCCACAAACGCTTGTATTGCAAGAAAGCAAAAATATTAGGGGGGAAATTGAAAGTTTTGTTATGGAAAATCCAAGCAAATAATCGTGTTTGACAAAGGGAAATTGGAAAAAAATATTACCACAATGTGTTTATCAGTAATTAAATTTGACAATTAAGATAGGAGGAACGTAGCCAAACTGAAAGGAAGAGTGGGGAACTCAAACCCCTTCTTTTTATGTCCCCAAGGCTGGCATAGAAGTGAGTTTTTAAAATTTAGGTTTTGAAAAAATCCCAGAAAAATGTTCTCAAACCCCATCTTTTAAGCCTAATGTCATTAAAGATGGCCTTCACCTGAGTATTTAGGAGTACAATTTCGAAAAACCATGAGAGTGCTCCCAACGTAACCTCCGAGAAACGCCCTCTCAATTAATCATTCATCCTCATTCAAGATCGAATAAATTCCGTCTTTTGAACTTTAATTTAAAAAAAACTCACTGAGTTGTCCCGAAACTGTTGTCCTTCAAATATTACCGAAGATCCTCAAAAATTTCATTGTAAAGTCTTCAATTTAGAAAATTTTTCGGGAGAGAGCTCCAAAATCTTCTACCCCTCTAACTGTATTAATAAATCGTCTATGATTGCTTTTATGGAATTTCAATTTTGAAAATTTTCCAGGGGGAGGACTCCGAATCTCTCCACCCATGAACATTAACAAAAATCGTCTAAAATTGTGGTTTCTACGGATCAAATTTTTTTCGAGAGAATGCCTCTCTCTCTCGCGCCAACATCATCAAAAAATGTGTTAAATCTCGCTTTTAGTGCTTCAATTACGAAATATTTCTGGTTGCGAGTTTTGGTTCCCTTTCCTTCTTCTTTCCCTTTTATCGAAGGTTGACTTAAATTACGTTTTTGGAGCTTTGATTTCAAAAAACTGGCGGTGCACTAAATTTTAACAAAAAACTCGACAATCGTGTTTTTAAGACTTCAAAATTTCAAAAAATCGGGGGGGGGGGGGGGGGGGGGGGTGCTGCATCTCTCTTTCTCTTAATATCAACATAGATAGTCTAAAACTTCATTTTTCTAACTACAATTTTCAAATTTTTCCCGGGGGAGAGTCCCCGGACTCCCCTTTACGTGTCACAATCACAAATAATTCACAATTGGGAATGCGTGCTTAAAGTTTGCATTTTGAAAAATTATAGAACAATGACCCTGAGTCTCTTCCTCCCTTAACATCACCATAGATCGTCTAAAACTATGTTTTTTAAATAACAGTCTTGAAAATTCCGGAGGGAGTGCCCCCAGACCCCCTCTTCTGAACATAATTAAATATAACGTACGATTGTATTGGGAACTTAAATTTGGAAAAATTATCGGGAGAGGCTATCCTGGAACTCCTCTCCCCTTCCCCCCTCCAACTTAAAATATAGTTTAAAACTGCGTTTTTATATCTTCAAATTGCGAAATAATGCAAGAAGGTAGCCTTCCGACACCCCCTAATTCTGATTGAATATTATCCTTACCATTACTTATATTGCTAGTACTAAGGTCTAGTAATATGACTATCCCTGCTAAACCAGAAGCCAAATCTTCTCTCTCTCTGCATATTCGAACATGCGTTTGAAAAAATTGAAGGGACTGCCAAAAGCGCACCCCCTCCCCTCCAGTTTTTTGAAATAGCGACAGCCCTGGTACTCTTTCCAAAATTTAATGACCGTGTCTCTTTTTTAATGAAAGAAGCATCACAGACGGCATGGAGTTGGTGTCCATTTCAAAGCTGGATCAGACGATTTGATTTATTTTCAATATCTTATAAATTTTCTGGAAGTAGCACAATTCTGCATGATGAATACGTGTGACAGTGATAAGAGGGAGGGAGGTCAAAAATGTTTTATTGGTTGTAATAATTCTGACCAGTATGCTCTAGACTTTCATTGATTTATTTGCACCTTGACAATCGTTAAGAACTAGTTTTGAAGTTTGCAAATTACATATTTTTTATCCCTCCAATCAACAATTTATATATTTTCTTCATTAACTAGCCGGTAACATTAAGAACTGGTAGCTACCGGTTAACCAATCACGTGGCAGCTGATGATCACGTGCTTCAATCAACCATTCAACAGCTTAAAATGGTAACCCGTGCGGTAACCGGTTGATGATAGAACGCTGCGGTTAGTAACCGGTTACTCACCGGTCGACCGGTGAGGTTCGTCGAACGCAACCTTTGATTTACGAAAAAATGTAATAAAATTTAAATGAAAGCAAAGCTGAAAAAATTTTGGGCCCCTTCCGATTCCGCCCCCCCCCCATCCAGATCCTACTCAAAAACTTCTATTGGCTGTCTTTTTCCGGGCTCTGGTATGGTCATTATTATTATTTATTTTTCTTTTTATTTACTTTCAGGACTTTTCCCATCTGTTCATGGCAGGTGGCCTAAGGGAGGGCAATATAATACTTTTTGCACCGAGCCAGGGTTTGTTTTTCGCTCAGGGAAGTTGGCCCGTGGGCCCTCTTCCTCAAGGCCTGTTTACTGAATAGGACAACTGTACCACGACCTAGAGCCCCTGCTATTTGGGGGCCCCAAATGGCTAAAATTATTTTAGCAAATGGCAAAAATTGTAATGTTTGGCTTCACAAGCGCCCCGAAAAAGAGGCCTAGGGCCCCGAATCTTAATCGGGGACCCTAGTTCAATAGGCTCTGGGGTTGTCTATTGGTGCTCCCCAGCACCAATAGAAGCTTTTAGAACTAAGATTGATTTTCGGAAAAATTTAATAAAATTGAATGAAAACAAAGCTCAAAAATTTTCGGGCCCCTTTAGACTGCGGGCCCCCCTCCCCCCAGCCTTGCAGGGTCTTGCAGTACGTAGTTACGCCACTGTACTGCACGTACCGTACTAGTTTATTTTATCTCTTTCTTTCCCATTGATGATTGATTTTGTGCATCTTAGCAATATTTTGGGTTGAATAAAACGTTTTTAATACAAATAAAAATTCCGTTTTATGTAAGGAACAGTTATGTATAGCTTAGAAATGATTTTTAACAGGGTTACGTGGTATTTACAAGTGTTAAAAATAATTGGGTATGTTTATAAAAGTTTTACACATACCCTTCGCCACAACGCAAAATTTCAACTTACTCAAGGGGTCTTGGAACACATCCCTCACGTAGGTCGGGATTTGACTGTAATTGAATTCTTAAAATTGCACAAGCCGCTATTACTTGCTATGGTGTGAATGATTATAAGATAGCTCTTGATCTTCATTCGGATTTGTTAAGTATTGTTTAATTCTTTCTTGTCTTTAGTTAAGCCTTTTGTTTTAATTTCATTATTTTATGTGCATGCTTTTATTTCTTTCATCTGTTTCTTTAATGAAACTGGCCACTACATAGTCAGGATGAAATTTGGGTCCGTTAACGGACCCTTCAAAAAAATTCGATCAACCAAAACGAACCTTTTACAAAATCCTGATCAATCAAAATAAACCCTTCATAAAATTCTGATAAACAAAAATGTATCTTTCACAAATTGTTTATTGAAAGAGCAAATCTCAAATCAAAATAACACTGTGTGAAAACGATAATGTTTGGAAACTTTTTTAATATTAAATTAGAGAGATCAACTTACAATATCTGCTAATTTTTCAAAAGAAAAAAAAAGGCACTCTTGTGATGCTCCTGAAAGTGATAAATAACTACTACGCCCAAACAAATATTATGCTTGCTGTTGATTTCTTTGAAATAAATTAACAGCTGAAAGTCAGTTTGGTTTATAGTTTTGCTTGTTTGTTTTATACTGTGGTGGTGGTTGTAAACTTCTCTGAAAAAGCGTCAACCTCCTCTGAATAGGATTTGTAAGCACTTTTCTCCTCGCTCATGATTTGCTCATGATTTAATAAACAATAATAAGCAAAGTGAACTTAGAACTGCAAAGCATAGTAGGGGTGGGGGAATGATTGCTTCAGATAGGGTTACCAACTTCAAACTTATTATCTCTTAGCATCTGGTGGTGCAATGTTTAACTGTTATTTTGGGAGAAAGTTATATGGGTTTGATTTTTCAGTGCTAAAAAAGGTAATTAACTTTTATTAAACTCTTTTATTTACCTTTTTTTTCTTTAGATGCCTACATTTCGAAAAACGCAATCTTTTTACATCCGATATGAGAGTCTTTTTTTTTTTTTCAAGCTAACTTCACTTTATTAGGATGCAAATAAATGAAGTCTCTTTATTTTTGTAATAACGCTGTAATTGCGCTGTAGTAATTTTTGTTAAATTCATTGTGCCAATGTTAATTTTCTTTTTAATTTGAAAATCGCTTGGCGAATTTGGTGATAAACAATGGAGTTGCTGATTATTTGTCTATTTCACTTTTAGGGTTTTTAGGGTGTTCACACATTTTAGTTAAAAAATATGATTTTTGTATATTTGACATCAGAAAGGGGAAGGGGGTGTATTTTTTTTTAGTTCTAGAGTTTTATTTTTTTCCTTTTCTCAAAGGTTAGCTTTTCTAGAGTTAAATTTTCCATATGGGGTGCGGGATTTCCTTTTTGTCCTAGGTGTACTGTGTTTTTTAATTGTGTTGTTTTTCTGCTGGGGAGTTGTATCCTTTTTGGTACAGGATACAGGATTTCCTTTTTGTCTTAGATGTACCGTGCTTTTTATTCGCAATTGCTTATCGGCCAGAGTTTGTTTCGCTCGCTAATTAGATGAGTTACTATAGCGCCGTCACTTCCGCCGGACGTTTCGTTGTATCTATTTTATGTTACATATTTGAGTACGGCAATTTTGGCGTAAAAAGGTGAATGACACAAAACGCAACTGGAAATAGGTATAGAAAATATGAAAAAGATAGATATTGATTAATTAATACCATTGCCAAATTTATTTTAAGAGCCGCCACAGGCGGCGAACTTGGCGTAAGAACAGGGGAAGGAGCGTGAATTTTTTTAATTCAATGGACTTCTTTTAAATTCTTAGCACGGGCATCGCGGTGCAGGTACAGCAGGTACAGCATATATCGTTGAAAAGGGTAGAACTTTCCATGTTCTAAACTATTCGTTTCAATGCTCTAACTTAATTACGGCGGGAGTGATTTGCATTTTTAGCTCGAACTTTTTTAAGCTTAGCTAAAATGTAGGCACTACTTTCTTCATTATCTATCAATAAAAAGTGAAGGAATTGTCCCATAGTTTTCTCTTTGACACCATTGGAAAAAGCGACATTTTTTACTCCAGATCTCTCTCGACCTATGGTAGAAAAACCTAGCTTCTATCTTCAAAGGAAAAAAGTTACAAGTGTTTTTAAATCAAATTCCAAAAATGTCATTTTGATTCAGGTTGTCAACCATTTTATTTTCGAGTTTCCATGGTTATGGTTATTAAATCCATTGTTTCTTTCCTTATTTTGCATTTAATTTCTTAAACTTATTTTATTTCGTGTTTCCATGGTTACGCTTTTAAAATCCATCTTTCGCATTTTAATTTCTTAAAAGTATTTTAAAATCTGTCTTCATTGTTTGGAAGGGTAATTTTGGGTGGTGTTTTTTTTTAAATTTAAGCCTAAGTGTTGAATATAGGTCACTTGACACACTTTTTATTCTCAAAGTAGACCGGGCAAAGCTAGGCAACACAGCCCTTAATATATAAAGTTTTGAAAGCTACTGTTAACGTGATTTTATACTTTTTTGTTTGTTTGGTGAAAAATTTGTTATTGCCAAAAAACATCCGCTTCACTCGCGAAAGGGCTGGGTTCCGGTAGCGTGATCGCTTGCTGCGAATGGCGTTGAGCAGTTCAGTCTAGAATAATTGTTTTAAAGCAACTGTAAATGTAATTCATTTTTTTGGCGATTTGTTTTGAAAGAAAAAAACTTTTCATTTGTTTTTATCCGAGTGAAATGTTCAACATTTTCTTCTTTTTTCTGAGGATTTTTCTACTGGATGTTTTTTTTTTCTGTTAGACGGATGGATTATGATAGCGTGGTTGCTGGGCGAGTTTGGCGATAAACAATAGAGTTGCAGAACTATTTTTACATTTGAAAGATATTACAGTCAAACCTCCATATATCGAACTTCCACATGCCAAAATTTTCTATACATCGAAATCCCAGCAAATTTCTATGTTCGTTACATAGAAAAATTGTTTCTACATATCGAATGTTTTTTTTCAAAACATTCGTACATTTTTTTTCCACTTTAGACTTAGTCACAAAAAAAAATGAAGGTTAGGGGAGAAAATTGTGTTCACTAAAGGTTGCTACGAAACTCATAAGGAGTCTGGGGTTGAGGGATGTGTAGATAGGTCGTTGTTTCGTTCTGGGTATCTTAAATTCCCTCAAGTTTACTTCAAATCTTAGTTGTAACCAGTAACTTTGTAAAATCAGTTTCAAGTTATCCTTTTTGTCTGTTGATTATCATTCCTAGTCTTTTTAGCTGCAAAAAAATCATTCAAGTTAAGTAGATTGATTTTTTACTTTTCTCTCAATCACATTGTGAAAACGAGATCCCCTAATGTTGCGGATCAAGTTGAATTGCGGAGGAATAAAGATGTATAAAGGTGCAAAAATGTAATTTCTGTTTTTTTTTTTTAAATTATTAACTTTCATTTAATCTGATGCTGGTATAAACTAGAACTTAGGTTTCATACACGAAAATTAGCTTTAAGTTTAATGTGTTATCAGGTTTTTAGGATAAATTAAAATCGTTTCTATATTATCGAAATTTTTATATATCAATTTTTTTTCCAGCAATTTGCTACTTCGATATATGGAGGTCCGACTGTATTTGATGTCTTTTTTTGTTTATTTGGCGAAATATTTTAAACTGCAGTAAAAACCGTTTCACTCGCTACATACAGTTTTAAGGCAACTGTAAATCTAATTTAATGATTTGACGAAGAGTTTTTAAATTTTAAAGAAACTTTAATAGTTTATAATTTTTTTGAAAAGGTGCGTAAGCATTTTATACAAAGAAAAATCATTATTTCACATTAGTGGGGGAGGGGGAGTCAATTTTTTTACTCAACGGACTCCTATTAAATTTTTAGCACGGGCATCGCTGTGAGGGTACTGCTAGTACTTTATAAGTCTTGCAGTCATTCCTCTTCTGCAAAAAAGGTATAAAAATAAAATAATAAAGAAAATAAAAACAGCTGTGCGCAGACATTGCAGAAAAAGAGTTGGGGAGGGGGATAGGATCTGGTATTTTTGATTTTTCCCTCTTGGAAAAGAAATGAAAAATATGCTAGCTAACCATGTTAGCTGAGATGTCGCTCCCTAATCTGGTTATCATAGTAGCTTATTGATTGCATATTGTGCATAATGCTATGCATAAAGAAGTTGTAAAACTTTTGCTCCAAATAGATAATTTTGCTTTAGACATTCATCAATGGTTTTAAATTATCACCAACCATGAGGGAAGATTTTTATTCCTTGCAAGTTGAATTGCTTGATGAAGCTTTGGCTGATCATGTCTGTTTATTTATTTATTTCACAAATGCCGGGTACATTGACCATTTGGCCATAAAACCGCGGGCTCTCCAATATTTCTCGACAACACAATTATAATTAGTTAGTGCAGAGCAGTCGTCCAGATGAGTAGCTTCCATGACTTGTCCAGAGTTGCATAAAGTGCAGGTCGGGGAATCCTTCAGTTGAAAGCAAAACAGATAGGCGTTGAGACAATCGTGTCCTGTTAAAAGTCTAAAAGCAGCCACAGCAGCAGCTCGAGAAGAATTTGGGATACAGTGGGACTCATTGCACAGTTTCCCCCAGGGTTTACCTTCAGCAGCTCGGGAAGCAACACGGCAAAACACATCCCTATGCACCCTCTTGATCTCCAATCCAGCAGAGTGGAGCGACAAGGGTCCACGAGAGCTTTGGAGAATATTGCATCCCTTCTTGGCCAAAAAGTCGGCTTTCTCATTTCCGGGCAGACCACAGTGGGATGGTACCCACTGAAAAGCCACAGTTTTCTCAATACCCCTCAGGAGTTTTTTACAGCTCTGAATACGAGACCCCTTACTTCCATGGTTATTACTAGACAAAGCCTGTAAAGCAGAGGTCGAGTCTGAAAGTATTACTGCTTTTTGGAATGGATACAGATGTGAAGCAAGTTGTTATAATGCCACATGAATGGCTTCAAGTTCTCCATCGAAATGGGTTGTGAAAGATCCAACATGTTGATAAAAAGAAAAATAGTCACAAAATATTCCAGCGCCGGCATCCCGGGAAAAATCCAACAGGGACCCATCAGTATAGATGTGAAGCCATTTGTCAGGAGGGAAACGAGTGTTAATTGTTTCCAAGGCAATAGCGCAAAGTTCAGTAGGATTTAGGTCGCGTTTTTTTTGTGTCCAGAACCAAGTCTAGTCTGACATCGAGTTCCAAATAGTTCAATGGGTTCGCAAAAGACAGAAGTTCAATGGGAGCATCGTTAATGTCATTGTATTGGGAGTTCTCACGAACACATTGAATGAAACCTCTCTGAGTCTTTAGATTACGCATTCCACAATGACTGTAATCTCTCCAGAAATTGTTTGGGAGTCTAGTTAATCTATTATATAGAATGGCTGCATTCCTCTGTATTAAATAAGTCATTGGCTGTTGGTTACAAAGTAATTGCATGGAAAGCACAGGAGTAGTTTTAATTCCTCCCGTAATCATGCGGAGCACTTGGTTTTGGAAGGTGTCAAGGGGTTTCATGACTTTGTCCGAGGCTGTGATCAAAACTTCATTGCAGTAATTCAGAACCGGCTGAATATAGGTCGTGTAAGTTGTATTCAAAGTTCCTCTACTACATCCCCATTTAACTCCCACTAGTCTTTTGAGAATGGGAAGTCTCTTCCTTGCTTTTGAAATGACATGCTCAACATGTTTAGCCCAATTCAGTTTACTGTCAAGGATGCATCCAAGATAAGTTGAAGCATCCTTATTTTGTAGGATAATACCATTAGAGACAAGACAGGGAGTAAAGGGTTGCCTATTTAAAGTAAAGAATTGGCAAGTAGTCTTCAATAAGTTTATAGTCATGTTATTTTCCTCACACCACGAATCCAGTCTCTCGAGTGTCAAATTCAAGATAGTATTTAAATTGGGCTGATCTTTTTTTGATGTACTGCACCAAATAGCAAGGTCGTCAGCAAAGAGAGCTGTCTTAGTCAACCCATCAGAAGTCAAGATATCGGGAAGGTCATTAATAAAGATGTTGAATAATGTAGGGCTAATCACTGTACCTTGTGGAAGACCAGTTTCAGTTTGTTTATAACAAGAAGTGACTTCGCCAAAACGAGTGGCACAGAAACGCTTGGAAAGGAAGTTCCTGATCCATGAAAGCATATTGCTGCAACATGCGAGAGACCGCCAGCATTCCACTGGAGAATTCGCAGTCATTTCAAATCCTTAAAAGGACGAGCACTAGAAATTGATTGCATTTTAAAGCGAAATTACAAGGAATATATTTGGAGATATCTGGTAGCTAGATTGCGAAAATACACCATTGAAACGAAAAGCGAACTAGAAACAGTAAGACTCAAAGTGGGACTGAACACTTACTCAGAAATTGCACGAAAAGGAAAGAAAAAAACAATTAAATCTATTCCCAGACGTTTAAAAGCTGTTGTTGATACTGCATGATATTCTACTAAATAATTACTTTGTAAAAAGTTAGATTGTTTACTAATTTTTTTGACATTTTTTCTAAGTGTAAGAAGACTTAGTGAGATAAAAATTCCGGCAATTTTTGGTTTTTGATTTTTTAAAAATTATGTTTTAATGTTTTATTAAAAATTTTCATGTAGTTTTATTAAAAATAGATCATAGATCTTATAATAAAATACCTGTTCTGAAATATTAATTCTAACCAATTGATAATGGCATATTTCATTGAAAGTCGTTGGTGTACGAACACTTTTGGGAGCCACTGTACATTTTTTCTCATTTTTCTCTCATAAAATATGTACTACTTTTACAGAAAGAAAGTGCAGTTATTCGCTTTTTGTAATTAAAATTGAATGAACGTATTAGAAGTACGTATTTAAAGTTCATGAAATCTAAAGTAGTGATAGAGAAAAAAGTCTCTTTCTGTAATAAAATATTTAGTTGTGTACTTATTATAAAGTTAAATTCATTAAAAGATTTTCCTTTACATGACCTGTTTAGATTAACCTAGATTCAAGTCGTAGTAAGATAAAATATTTCTACTTATCATGTGTCACTATGTTGAAGAATTAAAGATTGAATGCATTCTGTTGTAGTTTTCAAGATTGAATTTGAAATGTTTGATCACCCACTACAAAAATCGAGCAATTAAATTACATTTAAGTCATTAAAATTTGATATTTGTTGTCCTAAAATTTACGAAAATTGTGTCCTAAAATTTTTTAAATCACCACTCTGACTCCTGCTACAGGTAATTAAATGTAGATAGTAACTTTTCATTTTAAAAATTACAGTCACGCAAGTTCAACAGTCGAGATTCCAGAACGAAGGAAGAGAATTCAAGTTCAGGGGAATATGAAACTGATGTAAGTAAAATTTGTTGTATTTTTCTTTTTCAATTTCATAAGTTGCTTTGGAAGAAAACTAAATTTTATTTAAAGTTTGAAAATACACTAACAAGAAAACTGACACACCATGCAGAAGTTCATGATTCATGAAATACACCGCCAGCTCTGTCCATTCCAGCCAAAGACTGCAGTTTTGTGCTTATTAGCACTCATTAGCTCTGCACAGGAGTAACTGAGCTGGAGGTGGAAAACCTCTTAAGGAAGCCAAGAGTGCCAAACAAACCGGTAGCTAATACAGAATTAGCGCTGACCAGAGGAGCGAGAGGGGATTTTATTTTTTTACCTCTTAACAAAGCGTACTAAGCATCAAAAATTCGAAAAACCCGATTCCATCCCCATTGCCATCCTAAGCATGGGAAAAATAAAAAAAAATTAATAATTATGTCTTCAGACTACGCATTGGCAGCAAAGTTTAAAAAGGTAAAAATTGGTCAATTTTCAAATATTTTTATAAAAATCCAAATGTTCAAAAAAAAAATAAATAAATAAATAAAATTATAATCCCATTTAAATGCTTACTTTTAATAGTTTTTAAAAAAATCTTTGAAAATATTTTATTTCTTTACAGTTTTTAGTTATCGCTTAAGCCGCAAAGTTACAAGAAATCAACCAAAAATTGACGTTTTTAGCTTATTTTGTATATGCAGTATTTCTTCTTTTAGATCTTAGTTATTTATTTTTTTACAGTAAATGTGCACTATACAGCTTTTTTGCTGGAACTGCAATTATAATGTGTTGCATTAACAACCCAGAAACCACCCCATGTGGGTGGTTGCACTTTGTGTTCCACCCTGCAATTCGCAAGAAGACTGGACTTATTGACAAGACTTATACATTTGTAAACAAACTTTCGTAATAACTATATGTGTAGTTCTCAAAAGGTGGGAACAAAAACGTTACTTTTGAGCCATTTTTTTTTTAATTTTGGAATTTGAAATCAATTTTGCTTTTATTGCATAGCATGTATACCTAGAACATCATACACAAACGTAAAAAGACAGCAGGTATTTATAAAAATTAATAAATAGTAAATTTAATGATCGGTCTGTAGGTAACAGATTTTGGACATACAGTTGTCCAGCAGGTAGCAGATTTTGGACATCATCATAATGAAAGTTTCAGTTTTTGAACTTTTCCAATGAAAATTTTATCTTTTTTTAAATTCTGCAATGAAAAATAGAGGATTTATGAAGTACATGAATGACCTTATATGCTGGTCTTAAAATAATAAAATTTTGTTATGGTTTCGTAGAATACGGAAAAAAAAAACCCCTTTCAATTTGCCAGCGCAGGTGATAAAGTTGCCAAAACCGATGCTATTGGCGAAAACCTGAATTTCTCTCTGGTATCCCTTTGCTTATCGTACGCTGTGAGTTGTTGCCAATCAGGGTTTGCTTGTCAGGGAAGCGGAGGAAGTAAACCTGCCAACAAACTGCTGTAGTTCGAATCTTCAAATCTTGATATTGATGGAAGAAATTCTTTTAAAGCTTTTGAAGTGTTTCTTGATTGGTAGATTTTTGCGTTGTTTAGATACCCTACTGTAATCCAACTCCTTCATAATTTGCATTTAGTGCATTGCCATGACCAATAACAATTTCTCAAAAATAACAAAGTAAGCATTTCATTGAATCACCGGATCCACAATATTTAGAAGATTATCACACAACTGACTTGTAGATTTTGTAACTTTAAATAAGTGTACAGGTCCATGAGTCACGTAAATTTGTTTTCTTTAAAATTTGAATTATGTCAAACCACAAAAGCACAATTTTTAAAGATATTATTTACGAGTGCCTTCATTCCACTACTAGTTTAGTTTAAATATTATACAGTCCCAGCACTCCGTTAGCACATGTTAACGAAAGCTAATGACTAAAATGTCTTAGTTTTGTGGGAGAGAGATCAAAGTCACATTTTCCTTTCTGTATTGCAATGTACAGTTGCTGTTAACATAAATCTCTATGGGGAAAGTTTACGCACTTTTACGATAACTTGAAAAGTTTTTTGCGTATGGTAATAAATAAGGTATTAAATTATGCATAACATTTATTTTTTTTAGACAGTCGAAAATTTTGAAAGTTAAAGGTCCTTAGATCCCTTAATATTTTAAAAGTTTCGTAAGAAAATTTTACTAGTAAACAACGTTTTCATCTCGAAAAAAAAAAATCAATTTGAAAAAAAAAAAAAAATGGAGGAAACCTTTTTCTTTTCCACCACCTCAAAAGTTGCATTGAATTTCTAAAAATAACAGAAAGTATAAATTTTTGTGTTTGAATATTTTTGCATAAATATCTTCATGTTTATTTAAATAACAGTTTTTTTTTCTAATTTGCAGTCAAGCAGTAATTCAGATTCAGAGGAGCATGAAACCAAAGCTGATGTAAGTAAAATTTATCGTAAGGTTATTCCCCAGAATTTCAGCAATAACAATTGCCAGACCATTGTTCATTCTTTTCCTTGGCAGACACAGCAGCAGCTCTGTTTTTAGCGGAGTTTCTTTGTTTTTCAGTTCAAACTCTGCACTGAAACATGATCCTACTATTACAACAGAGAGAGAGAGACAAGTGCTACATGAAACTGACTCAAAGCTATTTAACAGTTTTTCAGTTTTCCTTTTGAATTGAAGGAGTTAGAATTTTTTGTGTTTTTACTGAAATTTGTTTAGAAAGTAGCTTTTAGTGAAGAAAAGTAAAGGAAAATAGTCATAGGAAGAGGTATATCTTAAATAAGAGGCAAGACAGGGGTTGGGTTTTGGACTGTCTGAAACTGGTTTAGGACTGGACAGATGGTTTTTTACCGTCCAAAAGTGTCTAAAACCCGTCCAAAAGTGCCCGATCGTGTCTTAAACTGTCCAAAAGTATGCTAAACTTAAATGGGTGTAATCTAATTGATTTTTTTTACTGCAATATTAGTTAAACATTACTATAAATATTAATAAGTTTTAATTAATGAGTATTTGGTAATATTTTTTGCTGAAATGTTCATTTAAAAATATTTTACTTAAAAAAATTGCCAATAATTAATTAGATTACGGAAAAGCTTCCCTATGTAACAGTTGATAGAGTTTAGAAAAGAAATTCACATCATTAACTAATTTCAGTTGCATTTATAACTCAAAGGAATGAAATTTGTAATATTTAGGTGCAAACTTTTTTTAATGGTTTTTGCGTGAAAATTTTACCTGATATTTTAATGAAAATTCTATTTTATATTATAAATTAAAAAATAAATTGAGATGATTAGATATAGCACTTATATTTTAAAACTTGTGCAATTCCTTTTTTTAATTCACATTTTTAATATAATACATTCTGTAACCACAAAAAAGTTTTCTTGCATTTAGTCGATTATTGCACTATATTTTGAACACTTTCTTTTTGACACATGCATAAATGTAGAAAAATTGGTTACTAGTATAAAGAAGAAAAAAAAAACCCTCATGTGTACAAATTGAAGTTTTTAATGAAGAATTCAACTTTTACTTAACTAGATTAGAATCAGATGTATAAATAAGTTACTATGTTTATGTTACTATAAGTTACTATATTAAAATTACTTATATTTATGTTTGAATGTTCACATTGAATGAATATTCAATATAAAACATAACTTTGATATATTTTGTTCTGTTTTTGATATTTGCTAGCAAAATGTTTCGGACAATTTTAGACACAAGAGTTTTTGACAAGACGGTAAAAACCAGGATATTTACCTTGGTTTCTACTGTAGTGTCCAAACCTTGCTATTCCTGAGGCAAGACTGTCTTTTGCCCAAAATTCCTCAATGCTGTTGCAAAGCGCTATGTTTTTTCAATTATGTTTTTGATTAATTATCACTAAAATTCAGTGTTTTTTTTTTTTTTTCAGACTAACAGAGTAATTAAATTTTTTCTCTTGTGAATAAAATAGTAGTCTTGATTTTAAATGCAAAAAAAAAAAAAAAAAAACTTTTAAGCTTTTTTATTTTTTAATTGAACTGAAATAAGTTGTCCCATCCTTTTTTGAAATGTAAGTTTTGCAATTGCTTTAATTCCTATTTTTCTAAGAATTCCTATTTTTCTTCTTTCTCTTCTTACAATTTATTGAGTATTACAAGGAATTTTAGTTCAATTTCTTGGTTAAATAAGTTTAAAAAAAAAAGCTTTTTATAAAGCTTAAATTAAATTGATTTTTCTATTTCTTACTTTAAAATTTTAATTTTATTGTTTCTTTTTATAGAAATCTAAAGGTAATTATTACCAAGAAAAGATATTACGTAACAAGAGGAAACAGCAGGAAATCATGAAGTTAATTCAGTTAAATGAGGTACTGTATCAAAAACTATTTTTAGTTTGTTTTACATGTATGTATTTAATCATTTTAAAATTACAATACTCTTGACTAACAAAACTATACAATCATACAGTACAAACATTTATTTATTTTCTTGCACAATCAAACCTGTCTATCTTGAATTTTACTGGAGAACAGAAATATTCAAGATAAAGAGATTGCAACACTGAGGTTTCCAAAACGAGAATAAAAATGGGCAAAAAAAGTTTTTCTGTATTAAAAATATAAAAATGTTATTATCTAATTTGTGTCCATGCTTGTTTCTAATTTTAATAGTTATTTCGATTTCTTGTTTCGATGATTCTGGTTCAAAAAAATTAAATTCTTATTTTACTGTCATTAGAAAAAATGTAATCTTTTTTCATCTATCAGAGGATACAAAAATGGTTTTTCCTAAGATTCTGAGTTTTACACTTAGGACCTGTACAAACAGCTGTTGTGTACTTTACTTTTTAGTTGAAAATGGATGTTCCAGAGTTACGCTTCAGTCAGGGTGCCATACCCCCAAGAGCAAATGGCATCCCCCTAAAAATACCACAAAAAAAAAAAAAAAGGAAAATGGCAGTTTGTGACAAAAAGGAGGTAACAAGAAGTGTGACATCACACATTTTTTAAATTAGAATATGTTTGTGAAGAATAGTATAATGTGTGAAAGGGTAGAAGTTGACCTAAAATTCCTAAAATTTCACATTTTGTACTAAAATTCCTAAAATTTCGAGTTTTGTCCTAAAATTTTCATACTTTATTCCCTACTTGCACAGAAAAATGAAATGCAACCTAAAAATGAAACTTTTCATGATGATATGCCTGTATTTTAGGACAAAATTAATTTCATAGACCTTAAGATTTTTTTTTCTAAAAAAGAAAGAAAAACCTATGCTGCTGCTTTTTTTTTTCTGGAGAAAGGGGGGGGGGTGCAGTTAACCAAAACAGATGCTCAATATAAAGCTGTTTTATTTGTAAATCTTGCAGCAAAAAAAAAAAGCTAAAAAATAAAATAAGAACACAAATATGAGCACTTGGTTCAAAAAGTAGAAAAAGAGCAAAATTTAAATGTGTTGTCCCCAGGTGGGAAGTAATATTTATTTTTATAGTGCTTTCTTGTGTTGTAATCTGAGCATTAGCTTGTTCTTTCAGTATAAAGAGCCAGTTTGCTCTGTGTTTCTGTTCAGTGAAGTCGGATTAATACTTGTAATTTTTAAATTTAGTAACTAACTTTTTGTTTTAAAAATGTGAATAGTAATTTGTTTTATTAAAATGCCGCGGAAAACAGAATTCTCTTCCTTGTGGTTGCAAAAAGCAAACAGAAATGGATACAAGATCAGCCGTGCAGAAGAGGATGAATTTAAAGCATTTTATTCTGTTTGTACATTATCTTTCCAATATTGATAACCAAGTATTTTCACAGGTATTGATGCGGCAAGAAGTAAGAGGTTGACAAGTAGCTTAAAAAATCAATCTGTATTTTAAATTCCGTGTTCTTTGTCTTCTATTGAAAACAAATTGGTTATGATGAAGCAACCTAAAGCTTTTGTTCCAAATCCACTCCAAGATAAACTTTGGAATGTAGAGGTTTTTTTAGTTTTAGTTGCCATAAAAAATCATTATTCATTTGCATCTTTAAATGATTTATCTGGAATTTACAAGGATATTTTTGATGATTCTGAGACACCAAAAAGTATCTAATTACCTGATAAAGGTTCAGTATGTAATAGATTTTGGACTTGCACCCTACTTTTAATCCCTCCTTATTAAGGACATTTTTTCAACAACAACAAAGCAGATAAAGAAACAATTGGACATCAGGATTGAATTTGAAACGTTTTATCATCTATTATAAAAATAAAGCTTATAAATTGCATTTAGGTTCAAAAAAACTTGATATTTGTTGTCCTAAAATGTCCTAAATTTTATCAAAGTTGTGTCCTGATTTTTGAAATCACTATTCTGACCCTTGTGTGTGATAAAGAGGGAAGGACTAAAGTGAAATGTTTCACTTCGTAACATGGTAGGAAGAAGGTCAAAAATACTGAAAAAAGTGAAATTATTTATCGACACCTCTTTTGTCTCCCACAAAGCGGTAAAAATTTGGGAAAACCTTTTGTGGACCAGTGAAGTTTTTTTTTAAATTTTTTTTTTAACATGCTTTTATTAACTTCACTAGTATGTTTGTAAGTAACTCTCCTGTAGACTAAGAGCTAGTGGCTTATTGCTGTTAGTACATTCCGCTACTTTATGAGCGTTCGTGGCCGAGCGGTCTAAAGCGCGGGTCTTCGCTGACATCCACCTCCGGGAATCATTGGGCGTGCGTTCTAATCCCTACTACACCAAAATTAAATTTATAATCTTGCAACTCAATTTTCGAACACTTTTTGTGATCAGATTCTTTTAAAATTTGGAATGCAACTTCAAACCCAATGATAATGCAATATTCTATGATCAAATTAATTTATTAACAATAAGTTATTAGTTTATTCTAATTAACATGCTTTTATTAGCTGAACTTGTATGTTTGTGGGTATGCTTGTGGGTCCAACTTCCCTTTGGACAAATAGCCAGTAGCTTATTGCATTACTTACAATGTACAAATCAGAGCTGGGGAGTGTAACAATGTTTGCACATGAATTTACCAGAAAGCATTCAAAATGTCTGATGCAAATAATGCAATAGAGTACTAAGATACACTCCATTATAAAAATTGAACACATGCACAAAGATTTCATTTAAGAGTTACAAGTGTTAGCAATATTTAGTATCTAAATCTTATTTAAAAAAAAAATAAACAAAATAATAGCTTAAAAAACTAAAAAAACACGCTTTTGTAGCAAAATGATCTAAAAAGTAAAAAATTAAATAATAGTTTAAAAAACTAAAGAAATACGCTTTAGTAGCAAAATGAACTAAAAAGTTAAAAATAATCTTTGGATGACAAGTACATAAAGTAATTGACCAAACGCTTAATTTTACTGTAATAGAAAAAAATCATGGGGGGGGGGGAGGGCTTCTTATTAGCTGTCTTAATTTTTTTTTCACTTGTTATCCATGCAAAAATGTAAATAGGCAACCCCCCCAGGCTTTTTTTCTATTGCAGTAAAATTAAGTGTTTGGTCAATTACTGTCATCCAAAGATTATTTTTAACTTTTTAGTTCGTTTTGCTACTAAAGCGTGTTTTTTTAGTTTTTTAAACTATTATTTTTTACACAAAAAACTATATTAAACTTTCAAAAACTGTTACATAAGTCAATTGTAAGATTTTTTAAATTGTGATACACTTATACAGTTGGACCCCCCGATTTAACGAGCCTCTATTTAACAAATTTCGCGATTTAGAGAATTTCTCTTTTTCCCCGACTAACATGAAGGTAAAAACCTTTATTTACCGAATATTCAACCCCATAATAATAAATTATTTTAACAGCTGATATTTTTATCAATTTGAGTTAGGAAATATTGGATTGTTTTTCAAATAACATTATCCATATTGTCCGAAGCAGAAAAAAAACTTTTCTTGGAATCAGCAATTTTTGATGGGGTAGGGGGCAACCAATGAATAGGAAGTCTGATGCAGAAAGCTTTAATGAAACTTCCATTAAAACTGTTATTTTTTCAAATGCTTTACATGTCCTGGAAACTGTAAAAACCTATCTCATGCAGTAGACTAAATGAAGCAGTAATTTCTTCTCACCATAAAGTTGAAAGTGAACAATTTCGAGTCAAGTATCAAGGAAATTATCAAACATCTATACACAGTGCTTTAAACTTTCAAATTAATGTGTAATAAGTCCCGGAATGCTGAATAAAAAATTTACACTTTCTAATTATGGATATTTTTGTGCATTTGCTTATTGGGGCTTTTAGACAAGGTAAGTACAATTTCGTAAAAGACATTTCACTCCCCGATATTATGAATAACCCCAATTTAACGTATAAAAGTTTTGGTCCCGAGGAAATTGTTAAATCGGGATCCGATCGTAGTAATATTTAAATGTCAAGATAAGCAACTACTGTAATTATGATAACTAAGCAAATAACCGATCAAGAAAACATCACAGAAAATTAAGAAAATAGATCAAAAAATTAACAGAAAAAATGTTGGATGATATATTACTGTTAGTTTTTTAAAGAATAATTTTTAACGCAGGCAACCAAGCATTTCCTCAGACTGGTGCAAACCAGGAGTTGAGGAAACTCTGGTTTGATCTATCTCATGATTATTTTGTGCCATTTGGCTAGTGTTCATGACTCTACTTCCCATTAACTTGTAATTACTTGATTTCATCCAGTTAAAGATAGTCTATTTCATCCAATTGTTATAATATTGTTCTTCTTATTTTTTAGATTATATACTGTTGTTGTTAAAATGAAAATCAATTTCATTAATTATAAATGCATACATAACTTAATGAAGACACAAGGAAGTTATTTAGTATTTACTTTTTTCCATCAATGAAGAATGCTAAAGAAAATTTCAATCAATGTTTTGTCTGCCATAAAGATGAACCCAAATGTCTGTAAGCTGTTTTAGCACTCTTAGTTGACACCTTTATAAATTTTCCCCTTTTCTAGTTAATGTACTCAAAGATAAAAAAATTTTTTGGTTGTGTTTAATTTGTGCGTTTAAAAAGGAAAAGAATGAAAATTATTTCTGAGTTAAACCAATAGTAGGAAATTTGTTGTTGGTAAAATTTTACATATTTTAAAACTTATTTCTTAAAAATTAGAAAGAGAGGTTATATCTTTAAAAACTTCCCTACTTTTGCAACATATATTTGTTAAATTACATTATTTACAAATTTTTTCTATTGCTGTGCTGTTTTTTACAATCGTATAGTAAATTTTTTCATTCAAAAAAAGACTTGTGTTCAGAGCACGAGACAAATTACAAATTATGGCCCCTTTAGCCGAATCTGAAAATTCAAAAGTACTTTTATCTTAAGTTGTATATTTGATATGTAGACTAAAATTTGTGTTCTGCTACTAAAAGGAATCTGGATCTAATAAGTTCTTATCATTCTGATTAAGAATTTTTGGTTTGCCCTGTTTACTATATGTAGTGCTTAGTTGAGTATAGATTTTGCATTTTTAGGCAAAACAAGATTTTGTAACTGCTCTAGATGAAATAATACCCAAAAGAAAGAAAACATTAAATAAGAAGAGAGAAAAGTAAGTAACTTGCTTGTTACTAAAAATAGTCTATGTCATACATTAACAGCCAAGTTTTATTACTTCTGAAATAAAACGAAAACAGAAGAAGGAAAATAATCATTGCTTTTAGTTGATGTTCTCATTCATTAAAAATGTTTAATGAGCCGTATTTTGCTTATAAAATTATATAAGTATTATATTTCAGTATTATCTAGTATCAAGTAGTATCCGTACTTTAAAAAATTGCCATTGGTCACTCATTGAAGTAGAAACAAAACAGTCATATAGCCAACAAGTCAGATTTAAGATAAAACAGGGATGAAAATCTTCCGCGGATTCCCGATTTTCCACTTTTTGTATTTTTTTCATTTCCTGACCGCCGAGCATTTTCGAGGGATTGATCGCGATGGTGTTCTTCCCGTCAGGATTTTTGCTGACTCACGTGTTCTTTCTAAGAAAGAAGAAAGGAACTTCTTTCGCACAAATGCTCCCTCACCTCCCTTCTGCCCCGAACTTCCCATCAGGATTCTTGCTGAAGCACACGTTCTTTCTTGAGTAGCATACCTGCCAACTCTACTTGATTTTCCGGGAGACTCCCGGATTTTTGACATTTCTCCTGGTCTCCCGATTTTTATTGAAAATCTCCCGGTTTTTATTAATCTCTAAAAAAATCCTTCCATTTAGGGATTTTCTTGAAAATGACAACACCAAACCCCTTTAAAATAAATTTTTACATCATTTTAGCGCTTTTACTCCATGGTTTGAAAGTTTCCCACTCAATTTCAATCTGGAATCTGGCAACATCAGTTCTTGTTTACATTTGCGATCTCGCTTCGCGCACTCATCGCTAAGCCTATGTTGCTTAATTAAAACATTTCTTCCTGTACACAAAACGACCGCTATTATCGGGCACTTTGCGGCCGAAAAAAGTAGATTAAATCTTGTTGAAGACCTGAAAAAAAACCTGTCTATGATTGAATTTTTACAGATAAATGAAATTCTTTTTTTCCCTAAATAACTTTTCATTGAAAAAGTATTACTTTAACTTTTATTCTTCCATTAATTAATTTCATTAATTAAACTCTGTATATGACTCAAGGAACTTGCATATGATTGTACTTTAAGAGATGGTATAACTTTGATATACCCCCCCCCCCCCAAAAAAAAAAAATACGCACAAAATCTGGCACTCCCTACGGACTTTTTAGGGTTGCTGTTTCTTATTTTTGTGCTGCCCATTTAGGTTTTTTCAGCTTTTAGGTTTTTTCTGTTGCCAAATTTAGTATTTTCTTGTATTTTGTACCATAAGTGAGAAAAAAAGTGGCCAAATTTCCGATTTGGGGGGAGTATATCAAAGTAGTTCCTAAGAGATAATAAAAAATCCCCATTTTCCCCTCAATAACATGGAAAAAAGCAATATTGCGCTACATTGAAAAAATCTACTGGATTTTTTTCTTTGGATGTTGGCAGGTATGGAGTAGAAAGAAGAAAGGAACTTTTGCTGTGTTAGTGAAGAGGGTGAAATAGGAGTGGAGGGGGAAATTTTGGAGAGTGATGGTGGGTGCAATCATTAGATGTTGCTTTTGAAATCTGATTGCATCCGCTTCTGTAACACTCTCTCATTTTTATCTGCTATGCCATTCTACTGCTTAGAAATTAATACCTTTTTTGTAGACTAATATTTTCAAACCTTATGCTTTATTTATTATTATTATTATTATTATTTTTTTTTTTTTTTTGAAGACTGCCACACCCATTCAAAAATATTTATCCTATTCCATCTGAGTTAATTTAAGCCAACTCATTCTTCAAATCTAGTTTAATTTTTCTTATCAGGCTTACCAAAGATATAGCTCTTGAAGATCTTAAAAAATTCAAATTTATATTAATTATACTGTGTTATTTTATTATGACAGACATCAAGGGCGCCCATATGAGGGGGCAAGTGGGGGCTCAAGCCCCCCCCCCCCTTTGAAATTAGAACTTCCTTGCTTTTAGTACTTTTTTTATTTCCAGAAATATAAAAGCATTTCTTCTCTTGCTATAAATGAATAAGTTATTAAAAATGTCAAATTTTACTAACTCGAATCAGTACTGAAATTGGTTTCTATGGGGAAAATATCCTGACACATATTATGACACATGTAAATGTAGGAAATTAAAGATGCTTATATTCTCGAATCATGACATTGTTTAAAACTTTTATATCAATTTAAAAATAATCATTTCTATGCTAGTGCTTAAAATGAGCATCAAAGCTCAAAAAGTTTTAAATTGGGTTTAGTTTTTTAAGGATTTTTATAGAATATACCCAGCTGTTCCACAAAATTTCAAAATGCTCCTCAAATTGTTTCTCCAAGATTAGCCACACTGATAATGTCATTTTGTAATTATGGTGTCCAATGATTCAATTTGTATTAAGTGTAATTATATGAAAGTTTTATAGTATTAGATGTCACATTATAAAGTTTTAATTTCACCTGATTTGTGGGCTATGGGAAATTGAAAGTGGTAGATGGGATTGATATATCTGTTAAAATTTTAAATAAATGTAAGCTTATTTAAACATTGTTAGCATTTCTACTAGTAAAAAAACAAACTAAAAACATTTATCTATTATAATATTTACAAGATAGTATAGCATCAATATAATTTTGCTTAATGTAATATATATATATATATATATATATATATATATATATATATATATATATATATATATATATATATATATATATATTCAAATTTTAGGTCTTGCAATTTTTCCTCTTTTTTGACTTCGGACTGTTTTCATACCTGAAAAAAGAAACATCACTTTTCTCATCATAATAGGGGAACGTGTGGCAAAATAAAGCAGCGGGGCAAAGTGAAATGTTAATTTTTTTTTTCAGTTTGCAGCTCCATCTATCAAACTATTTTCTAAAGCACATATTTGATTCCAGTCAAAAAATAAATGGCTCAAAAGATCAATTTAAAAAATTGATGATCACTCACTAACACCCGTGGAATAAACGTGATTTTATAACACATCTTTCGCCATATGGGAAAATTGGACTCATTGAAAAACATAACAAATTACAAAATTTGCTGTATGGCAGCATCAGGGTTCGTACGCTCCGGGAAAACCGGGAATTGTCAGGGAAAATGACACTGTCAAAAATGTCAGGGAAAAGTCAGGGAGTTTTCAAATTTTATCCTCCAAAAATTTTTTTTCCATTTTTTTCCCAAGGAATTAAGTACCATGAGATCTAGTCTTTGTTTTTATTGTGATTTCACGAAAAAAATTGTAAATTTTTATCTAAACCGACGCTGGCACTTGAAAACTGCAATCGAAAAATGAACGTTTTTTTTCACAACGAAAAATGCGCCAAAAGAGCGAAGATTTTCTTACATGGAGTCAGTGAGGGGAACGCATTTATTTCTACTGCCTAAAGTTTTAGATGGGTTGCCACAACATTCTGTTCGTTTCAGGGTTCGTACGCTCCGGGAAAACCTGGAATTATCATTGAAATGAAAATGACATAGTCAAAAATGTCAGGGAATTTTCCAAATGTGTCCCCAAAATTTTCTTTTCTCAATTTTTTCCCAGGGAATTTTGTTTTATGAGATCTGATCTCAATTTTTATCGATGTATTTTTAAAAAATTGCAACAATTTTAAAGCAATAAAAAAAGTGGCGACCCAAAAAATCTTCAGCAGCCGCCATTTTTGTCTCTTAGTAGTTCCCAAGGAAAAAAAATATCAGGTGAACAAGAATTATGCACAAACTCAACAGGAGAGAAGACAATTTACTGCTTCGGAAGCACAACCTGTAGATGGGAGGGTCGATCGAGGAAAATCGTTTTTTTTTTTTTTTTGATCGGAAAATCATTTCAGCTACGTGTGAAACGTAGTCGCCATCTTTGGTCATTCACAAGATGGAAGTAGATACGAACCTAAAATGCCTAAGTTTCTAAAAACAAAGCAGAATTGGATGTTTTCTTTAATTGAAAACTGATGAAAATAACAAAAAATGATCTGCAAATTGTTTTTCTATTATTATTATTATTTAAAATAATTTTCTTGAGAAATGGAAAATTTTGTTCTTGAAACTTAATCTTATCCTCACTGCCTTGGACGCAGATGTGATAAAAACTTTTCAATGAATTGTAGTTTCATGAAGATTTAATTATTTTTTAATTGTCTTCGTGCGACAAATTAAAAAAGTCATTTCTTATTTTTGGGCATAGCCGCCATATTTGGTCATTCCCAAGATGGAAGTACACAAGACTTTTTAAGTGCCTTAGTTCCCGAAAACGGCATTGGATGTTAATTGCAATGCAAACTATTGAAAACAACACAAATTGTGCCTTTTTTCTGGATAATTTGTAATTATCTTCTAGAAAAATGCAAAATTTAATCTTTTTAACATTTTTTTGTTTTAATTGATTCAGACTCTTATGTGCTAAATACTGACTATTTTGCTTTTATTGTAGTTTTTTAAGGATTATTAATTTTTTATTACTACTTTTATACTACAAATCCAAAAATCTACTTATTATTTTAAATTTTTCACTTTGTCGCCATATTTGATCGTTTGCACTATGGAAGTAGACTTAAACTTCCAGAAACAGAATTAGATGTTTATATCAAAGCGAACTATTGAAAATAACATTAAAATGTGCAAAATGTTATGAATTTTTGAAAATTAACTATTACTTTCTGGAAAAGAAAACTTGAAATTTTAAGGAAAGCGTCCTTTAATATGTGAAAATAAAAAAAAGATTATTGGCATTGGCCTATGATCGGCGGATGTTGATTTTTGTTACTATGCATTACATGGTATGCCAATCGATGCAACAAGTTAATCATATTTATACTGAAATTTAGCTTTGCATTTTGCTCAATATGTTTTGTGTAACCTACTAATAAGAAAATAAAAAGTATTGTAAACCAAAAGCGGATGCTAAAAGGTTGCTGCAGGACTACAGCAAAACGCTATAATATTACACGTGACATCAAAGAAACGCTAAAATAAGTTGAAAGTACTCTGTTTTCAACAAATAGTAAACAAATTAAAACAATTTTGAACAAAATATTTTTTAAAAACTTATAATTTTGACAGAGAAAACAGAGGAAAAAAAATTCCAAGTTTTTTTCTTTTTAATCTAAGGGGAGAAGTTTCAGTTCTTCTACAATCGCTACTTTAAACAATTTTAATTATTTTGAAAATATTACTGTTTAAACTTAAATTTTGAATGAAGCGAGTAACCTGGAATTTTCTAAAAAACAACCTGGAAAACTTGGAAAAGTCAGGGAACTTTTTTTAACCAAAAGTGTATGAACCCTGCAGCATTCTCTCAACAATGCAGATGATGATGATGGGGGGGGGGGGGGTGAGTGGACTCTGAAGTCATCAAACTAAGTGAGGACAGAATGTTCCATTTATAAATTTATATTTAAAGAATGTTGTAGGACCATTTATCGTTTAAAAACGTTAAAAAATAGAAGGTTTTCTTTGAAAATGTCCTAAAATTCAATACAATACAGTGTTCAAAGCAAACTACATTTCAACAGAAATTTTTGTTCTGTCTGATGGTAAGTTTACTTTTTTGTGCGTTTATCTGAATTTGTGTTAATTGGTGATGTGCATGAAAATTCAAGCAAATGTGGTCAAATTATTGAAAAGATTTCTGACAAATTTTAGAATTGACTTTTAAGTGTTGTTTTGTCTTTCGACATACTGTGCGCCGAATTTCAGGAATGTAATTGCAGTTTCTTTGTATGGATAATGTGTATAGGTACACTCACTTCCTTTAATGATAAGTAGATGAATTGAATTGATAAATTGAATAATTGAATACCTACAAAATGAGTGTTTTTCTGATATAATCTTTAATTTATCCACTAGGAAAATATATGAAGGACCTCTTAGAAAAAGTGACCGTCATAAGGATAAAACAAGAAAAAATCTTTCTATGAAACGAATGTTTGCTCATGCATTTTCTTTGGACTCAGATGAGGTAAACGTTTTTATGTGTGTGTGTGTGTTTAAAGTATATTAAGGGCTAAATTCAGGACAAAGTAACAGAATTTCTCTGAACCCTATCTTGATATAAATCTGAGTTGAAGATCCCAGTTGTGGATGATTTTAAACCATTCCTTAAAAATGCAAGAATTTGTTTCTTTGACTTATGTCTCAAGAGTTATTCTTGTTTAAAGAAAGGTTTTCGGGTCCGAGGTGCATATAGGTTTTTTTTTTATATAATTGAGAGATTATGTGTATCTCTACAACCGAAAAATCTATTTTTGAAAAAAGAATTTTTCTGATTTAATATTAGTAGAAAATAAAATTCTCTATTTCAAGTTTTTAACATTGTCTTATTTTGTGTAAATATTTTTAATTAATATTTTTACTTAGTTTTTTCAAGACTTTATTTGGTTTGTGGAAACAAATCACTGAAAATGTTACAAATACACCTTTTTGTAATGTTCTCCTTTAGTACTAATCTATTAATGATAAAATTTGTACTTGATTAGAATTTGTGTTTTGCCTGAGTAAAAACAAATATTTAACTGCTTGAATTGCAAGCGATTGAGTTAGTTATATTTTTCAATGGAACCAAGTTTTATGTAGCGATGTTTCAAAAAGCCACCTTTATTTACATATTTACTAGTTTTAATCAATATAAATAAAGTCAATATTAAATATTACATGTCGACACCTTTAAAAGATCTTTCCTTAAGAAAATTTTTCAGATATTTTAACACATTCTAAGCAGCAGTAAATGTGCCTACTGATACATATATGCTCCAGAAAAGTCCCCCAAAAAAAGGCTTTTTTGAAAAAAAATTTTGGATTTAATCTGCCGTATATGTTTGTGCGTAAGTCCCCCCCCCCCCCGACTTTTGGGAGGAAAAGTGTGAAAAAAAATTGAAAACCTGCATATAAGTCGAGCCCCTACTTTTTGAATAAATTGAGAAATATTTGCCGCTAATTTGGAATATAACCGTTATAAAAAGAAGGAAAATGAAATGTAATGAACATTTTTATGTTAAAAAACGTCTGACTATTATTCTTTTGCACATAAAGAGTTCACTTCTGCAATCGTGATTTTTGTAGAGTTCGATTGTGCTGTTAGGATTTTTGTTGCTTGTTGCTTGTATTTTGACTAAATATCAATAAATTTCTGCTCTGTAGCCATATTACATTCTTTTTTCTTTTAAGAGCATTAATATGCGACTATTGGGAAAATTCCTGAATACGGCCATTCCAGCACTTTTCGCATCGTCGGGCAAATCCCACGAAATCCCACACATGTTCAATCGGTGACATATCTAGAGAATATGCAGGCCAAGAAAGAAGCTGTACCTGTTGCGAATCAAGGTAGGATTTGACAGTCCCAGGGTTGCCACGCACCTGGAAAATATGGAAAACCTGGAATTGTCAGGGAAAATGAAACGCCTAAAATGGTCAGGGAAAGTCACAAATTTCTGCAAATGTCAGAGAATCTCTCTCAATTTTTGCTTCTGATGGGTGAAACTGTTGCGTAAAAAAGTGGAAGTCCGGTAAATGTCACATTCCAGATGAGCGAATTTTCCTGATAGTTGAGAGGAAGAAAATTTAAGCTCATTTTTAAGTACTAAATGTAATAAGTAAAATAAATAAATAAATAAATTTTTTAAAAAATCCATACATAAATTATGAAACTCTGATTTATATCATTACATTTTATTTTGCTTCTTTTGGAAAAAATCAAGCCATGCATTACTACTATTTTTCACAAAGTACGTGTGGTCGTACTAGCATTTTAATAGCCTTCATTCTACTTTTTTTTCTTTCTTTTTCATGAAATGAATGATCATAAAAATTTAAAGCCTTAAAATTTTAGCTTTTGTAGGTTAAAACTTGTTTTTTTTTTTTGGAAACATACCAACATTTTGAAATTGACTTTGCTGAAAATTGCTTAGTGTGTTTGAGATTTCAGTCCATATGCATCCTTCAAGTTTTTCCATCATTTTAATGTTTGGAAGTTATTTTAATTAAGGCTTCCTTAAGAGGTTTTCCACCAGCTCAGTCACTCCTATACCGGGCTGATGAGTGTTAGTAAGCACTGAACTGCAGTCCTCGGCTGGAATTGACTGAGCTGGCGGTGTATTTCATGTAGAATTGAGTTAATTAGCAATTACATATTTGTTTTGTAAAAATACTGAGTTGTAAAAAATGAGCATTTAATTTTTTTAGTTCTTCATTTCCTTTGAAAGCTAAGGATTTGTAAAAAATCTTTTGAAAACAAAAATAAAAGTCCATTTTAGAAGAATAGTGTAATAATTTTTTGTATTCTTTTGTATTAAGAATATGAATTTTAAATTGAATCATCATTGCAGAGAATATTTATAGCATATATTGTTAGTTTTGAAACAGAATGAGCTATGATTTTTATAAATCCTTGCTTGCCAAAGAAAGATGTTACGATTTTATCACAATGCGGATAATTTTTTCCCATGTTTATGTACAGTCGAGAATAGTGGGAATGTCAATGTTTTGGAAACATCCATCATGGTTTTTGTTAAAACATTGATGTTTTAATTTTGAATTTTTTTTTTTTTAAGCATCAATGTTTTTTAAAAATATGTCACACCACTTGTTGAGAGTGTAGTATCAACAAGGGCATGTTGGTCAAAATTTTGAAAGAAAAGTCTTGTAGCATTATGGACTGACAGAATGCTGTTCTTCATGCTGTAATGAGGGGGGGGGGAAGACTTAAATCAAATGAGATTTCTTATATGCTCAGTTATGCCAGAATGGTTCCTAGTACATATCATTATGCAATAGGAAAAAGTTGCCAAGTAAGAAAAAGAGTAAAAACAAAAGTGCTAAGAAAAAGTTTTGAGTAATAAAAATTGCATTGAAAGGGAAACAAACTTTTGCAAAACATAATTGCAGAGATTTAAAAATGAAAGTATTAATTGGAAATATCTGGCCTTTCAAAGCATTTGTAGTTAAATTTCAAGTTTGTCTTAACCCAGATATTGATAAAAATTATCGATAATGTCTTAAAGCATTTTTTGGTTAATAAGTTAGTTTTATTTACAGTAAAAATTATATTGTATTGATATTAAATGACGTAAGTTGACATACATTATCCTAGAATTTTTCCTAAAATCGACTGGAAAACCTGGAAATGTCAGGGAATTTCATTCTTGCGACATGTGGACGGCATTATCCTGCTGGAATACAGCCCTTGGCAATCCTTGCAGAAAAGGAATAGCTTGGGGCTGTAAAACTTCATTTATGTATCGGGTACTGTTCAAATTGCCCACAATTCATAGCAATTGTGGTCGTCCATAATATGCTATGGCGCCCCAGACTATAATTCCGGGTGTTCGTCCACTGTAGTGTTCAATAATGCACTCCGGAATGTGCCGTTCACCGGCATAGCGCCTGACATGAATTTGGCCATCATGGTGCCACAAATTGAAGCGGGATTCGTCAGAAAACACAACCTGCAGCCAATCAGCACGCCAGCTCCTATGCACATCAGCCCATTGTAGCTGCAGGTGGCAATGGTTTTGCGTGAGAGGAATCCTGTATAAAGGAATCCTTGTGCACAGCCCACGCTGCAGCAGACATCTCCGATTTGATGAAGCACACAATGAAACACCTGTAGCTGTTGACCACTGTGCTGCCAATAGTCTAGAAGAAGCTGTGCGGTCCGTCAGCGCCATAGACACCAGATGTCTGTCATCACTAACTGACGTCACATTTCGGGGTCCACTCCCGGATTTCCGAGCTGTCCGACCCTCATCCGTCCACAGCTTCCAAACACGCATGGTTGTGCTGCTGTTATGCTGAACACGAGCGGCTACTGCACCATAAGACAATCCAGCTTCACGAAGGCCGATGATTCTGCCCCATTCAAACTCAGAAATTTGCTCGAATTTCGCTTTCTTTCGTCGAAGAAGCATAGTAAAAATTCAGTTAACGTTTACTCTAGCATATAACCACTGATAATCATACACGCCTCACTACAGCAGTCTATTTATATTCAGTTTGATCCACTGTTCAGAGGACACTGCTCAGCATACGCATGCGCTACCCGTCTGCAGTTCAAATCATTTGCGTATCATGCCCTACTTTACATTTCCTGCAATTTTCAGCTCACTCTCATAAATCCTTTGTGGTGTTGCAATTTTCACAAACAGGTGTGTAGATTTTAAGTGTAGTCAGAAGTTATGTCTACCAAAAATTCATTCTGTGTCTTAAAATGTCGGGTTATTTCTTTTCAAAATTCACTCATAAAAACAGGTCATTAAATAAAAATAAGTATAAAAGTTGCGCACAAAAATCTTGCAATTTTGTTATATACGGAGAGAGACAAAGACCGTCAAAAGTTGTAAGATCTTAGGAATTGGCTCCATGAGAAAGTTTTAATCATCAGAGAAATTATGTCTCAGAATTTGTCAGAAAATTCACATTAACATAGCTTCTGAAAGATTCTTTTTTCTGATAGAATTCCAAAGTATTTCTTAGTTACAAAGTATTTTTTAGTCGCCTGAGCGGATTAGTTGGACCCCCAAGGTATAAAATATATATATCGCTAGATTTTACCATCAAACAACCTTTTTTGTTGTAGCAGTAACAATGACTTGGTCAAAAAACTATGTTTTGAAAGGTATTTGGCGTGCAGCAACAAGATAATCCGCTCACCCTGCAATTAGTTAAAGTGAGATTCCTTGATATGTAGTTTTGAGCTTATGAATTTTGAAGCAGTTGAATGTAAAAAATTGTCAGTAAAAAAAAATGCAAAAAAAAAAAAAAAATGCAAAGAGTTTTTTAAAAAATCCTGTATTTAGAATCGGCATGTTTTTAAGCGATTCCGATTCAAAATCAGTTTGACTCTGACTATGCAGCCTTGGTTTTCAAAGACGAGCTAAGTATGATATCATCCTTGAATGAGAGGAATGGGGGGGGGGGTCCAGAATTTTAAGACAGTTTGTGTGTAACTAATTTCTGCCCTGCATTCATTAAAATCAAAAACTTGAATTATAATACCACTCAAAGCTTTTTTTAATTGTTTTTATGGTATATTTCCTTTTAAGCACACGTCTGTAAATGATTACTGTTACTGCAATAATTTTAATGTCTATGTCATTTAATGTACAATGTACCTATGAATTGAAATGTTTTTTTTTTTTTTTTTTTTTTGGAGGGGAAAGGTAATTATGATGTGGTATTTGAAAATCTTTTTCTTTTCTCCCTTCCAGATGGAAGATGATTCAGAAAGTGATGATCCTAGCCATAGGGAAAGGGTATGTTTGGAATCTGTTTGTGTCCTTTGAATAATCGTGTTTAAGATCTTTGGTTCCCCCCTCTTCCCCCCGAACAATCTTAATTGTTTACTGTCCTCTCTTTGCCAAAACTTTATGAGTGGTAGATATAAAATGAGTCATGCGATCATTTTCAATTTTGTTGAGTTACACACAACCTTGATTTATATGTTAAAATTCATCGGAAATTTGATTCTATTTCTTCTTGAATTCTGTTAAGAATATTAATAATTTTTAATCATCCCAGGCATGAGATTCTTCCTCGGATGCACAAATTTCCACTTTTTGAAGTTTCCCCTTTTTTTCCAAAAACTTTTATTTTCTGATTTTTTTTTTTTTTTTGCCTTATTTCTCTCCCATATTTTTTGCATTGTTTATGTGTGTGAAATTACTAATCCTGTTTTTTCGCGACCTGATGTTGAGAAATCAAGGGAAAAATCATGTGGATTTAAGATGTCTTAAGAATTAATTGGTTTTTGCCCCCTTTTTTTTCTTCACTAGTTTTCCTAACACCCCAAATAGGGAGCAATAACATCAGGGGCTTAGGGTCTCCAAATGACTAAAACTGTTTAAGTTTTGATGGATTGTTTAAGAGTTTTTTTTTTTTTTAAATAGGATTTTTTCCTTTATTTATTTCTCTTTTTCTTCTGCTTACTTAAGGGGTGCTTGTTATTCTGCACCCCAACAAAAAATTTGAATGGGTGGTTGAGCACCGTAGCACCTCTGAAGTCATCACTACTGGTTCTGTGTTTATCAGGTTTGAATACAGGGGACCCTGAAAAGTGTTTGGCCTGGAGTCTCCCAATATTTTAATTCATACCTGCTTGAGCTGGTTACAAATTTAACTATAGATAATAAAATAATTTTGAACACAAAATTTAACATTACAATACATGATTTCATTTTAAACATATTAAGAATTGAAAAACCAAATATGAATTCATTTGTTGTCAGCTAAGACTTATGTGAGGTTCACATGGACTGCTAAATTACTTTTATAACGCCCATGGGAGTGCTGCCACTGTTTGTTCTTGACCGACTTTCAACCAATAGTTTGTAAATGTTGCACAACGTTGCTCACTTTCAATGTCTTGTCCAGCTTTGCTCAATATTTTAATTTTATGTTTGCTTACGGGTCATTCTCCAGAAAACGTAACTTTTGAACACAAATATTTTTCAATTTCGCAACCTTTTGTTTTCTTTTTTTTTTCATTCTTACATGAAAGTATTACCTACTAGAAGTTACCATAAACAATGGCCGAGCTAAGTTCCAATTATTTTGCTCATAAATATAAAAAAATTAAAAAAAATTTTTGTCCACGGAAATAAAATAAAAGAAAAACTTTTAAAAATCAAGGGCAGTTTAGTATCAAAGTAGTAATTTTGTTAATTGTGCCAACAATTAACCAGGGTTTGAAATAGGGTTCAATTTCTAGGGGGGAATGTTCCCCTTTACTTCAGATTCCAGGGGGGATTTTTTGAATTTGCGGGAGAATTTTTATAAGTTTTGAAAATTTGTTTAGAATTTTTTTGTAATTCATTTTTATTTCATTTTTCTATTTATTCATTTTTAAATTATATTTTTGTAATGTAATATCAACCCCATTTTTAAAATATTATTCAGTAATTTTGCAATTTTATTTTGTTATTTCAATTGTAATAAAATATTTTACAGCTAAATAACATACACATACACTCAATTATTTTTTAAAATAGACCATTCCTGATCTAATTATCCGAATGGGGTTCGGCCCCATTCCTGATCTAATTATCCGAATGGGGTTTGGCCCCATTGTTTAGAATAATATTTCTACTGCACAAAGACTATTTCTGACGATCAAAAAGTTAAAGTAAAAAATTGTCTATACCTTTCGAAAACGGACTGTCGTTTCCAGCAGCTTTCGGATTGCATTTCGACCGGCGGATCGGACTCATTTGATGTCGGCGGATCGGAATCATTTGATGTCGGCGGATCGGAATCGGTTGCTGTTGGCGGATTGGATTCGGTTGATGTCGGCGGATCGGATTTGGTTAAGACCAGCGAATCGGAATTCATTGATGTAACTTAAATTGCTTTGAATTGACGGACGCTTTATTAAATTTTTTAAATCTTTCTAAAATGAAAATGGATTTTGAATTTTTTTTTTATCTTCTCCGCTTTTCCGGTATGGGGTTCGTTATCGAGTTTAAGAATTTACGGGGGGAAATTAAAAATTGCGCGGGATTTTGTTGGGGAGAATTTCTCAGCAAATGGAAAATTCTCAATTAATCCGTTTTGCTCTGGTGTGTACACATTTGTGAGTTCATGATGCATACCCATATCCTGACAAAACCCGTCTAGTTCCTGATTTACAAATTCCGTCCCGTTATCAGATCTGATACTGACAACCTTTTTGCCGATAAATCTTTCGGCTCTCAGAATGTTGTTTTACAATTCCCGGAACCTTACTTTTTTACTTAATAGAATACAATGAACACCTTTTAGAATAGTCATCAATAATAGAAAGAAAATAATTTTCTCCGTTTCTGCCCTCTACTTCACATTTTCCCCAAACATCCATATGCAATAATTGCAATGGCTGGGTACTTTTTACTCTATCAATTGACTTGAAACTAACACGCCTTAATTTTCCTAATTTATAAACATCACAGTTTAATTTAAGGTGTTTAAACTTAGGTAGGCCACGAACAGCTGAAATATTACTAGTTTTACGAATACTTTCAGTGTTTACGTGTCCACAGCGTTTATGCCAAGTTTCAATGTCACTTTGTCAGCATGCAACAGAAGGTACTTTATTTACATGACTAGAACTAGGAGAATTTTTAAACTTTTTACAATTAACATTATAAACTCCATTATTGAGTTCAGCTTTAAAAATTAATCCCTGTTTGTCAGATACCTCCACAAAACCTCCCCCACCTTTAAATTTTGCACCACCCTGGTCAAACTTGGTGCCAGACAAAATATTTCGTCTCAAACGGGGAGAATACATTACATCTTTGAGAATTACAGTTCTTTTACCGAACTTAACTTTGATTAACCCTTTTCCCTCAATCGGGAAAGTTTGCTTTTTCACGGCAACAGCCATGTTTGCATCATTTAGGGGTTCAAACGTCCTAAACCAGTTTTTATTTGAGCAACAGTGATTTGATGCGGCAGTGTCAAAAACCACGCTCTGCTACCACAAAAATAAATGTACTCCCTTTATCTTGGGTCTGACTAAGATTTGCCTCTGACAAGAAATACAAAGAATACTCACATCTGTTATTTGAAGGTGATCGGCGAAGCTCCTGGATCGGCGATTTCTATTCCTTGGCCTCGTACCTTCTTCCCTCCATTCTTTCCGGGATTGGTGCTGGTGTCCTCTTTTATTTCTTTCTTGTGAAGTCAATCTTTGACGGTCTTCATTTTTGACATAAGGGCATCTGCTTCTTTATATGTCCATATTCTTGACACTTGTAACATCGAATTTTATATTTAACTTGGAAAACCTGCATCTCTTTTGTCTTCTCTTCTTTCATTTCTTGACGGTTTTCTTCAATAATTAGGTCAACCAGGATTTTCTCGAATGTAAAATCTTCATTTTTCCTCATCAAAATCTGTTGAATCAGATGATCATACGTTTCTGGTAAACTTTGCAGTAATTTAAAAGAAATACAATCCTCCGGGAAATTCGGATAAACATCTTTGATTTTGTCGAAGATTCTCTGCAGGCGTGCCGCGAATAAATTCAGCTTTTCTCCATTCTCTTTCTTGCACTGATTCAGCTCAATGAAGAGTTGCATACTTATACATCTATTCTCTGGAAAAAAATGTAATTTCAGCTTCTTCCAAGGTTTTCATGGATCTTCTATAGTTTCAACTATTTTTCTTAGATTTTGTTCAATATTCAAGAAGATTAGAGAGACTGCAGTTCGCTTCCTCACAATCAATTCTTTCACATCCTTTTCTGTTATATTTGACTTCTCATCAATGGCTGGTTCTTTTTCTTCTCCATTTGTGATCTCCCAAACATTCCGTTCCATGAGAAGTTACTTCATATTTGTCGCCCATTCGAGGTAATTCTTGTTATTGAGCTTTTCAATTTGGATAGCGAAATTTTGCCATTTGTTTTCAAACTGTAGTATTCTCAAATCTTGGTAAAATCTTTTAAGTCGCTTCTATCTTGGTCGCCCGCCCCATCTCAAACATTCCAATAACTTCATTTTCCGATGGGTCATCAAATTTGCAGCTTCCAAAAATTTTTTTTCAAAATTTCTGAAAAATATCGAAATGTACACCATCTAACGGTACATGTACTTTTGGCAGCAGTACAACCCCACCTTTTTACAGATGCATGTACACTCTTTATTATTTCCTAGTCTTATTCAAAAATATTTTCACTAGGTCTGCACAGGAAAGGGACTGGACCCGTAACCCGTGTTGGGGAGAATTTCTAATCTAATAATATCTCCCCAATGTTTTCCTTTGATACTAGCAGAGTGAGTTCTGAAATAAGACTGACAAACTATTTCTAACTTTCATGAAGTTTATTTAAACAATAAGTAAAAAGTTAAAATACGCTGTAAATGATAAAAATAAATACTAAGAACATAATCTCTCCACATGCTACTTTTGCACGAGATAACTAATACTGCAATTCAAACTGCATGACTATCGACTAAAAACTTCGACGAAGAAATCCATTTGGAAATAAGCTAACTCCAGCTCATCATTTTCAAAAAAGGGCGAGCGGCACGAACAAGCAAGTTCGAATACTGATTGAGCGACCGCCTACATCGACGAGAGATGATCAAAGAGAGAAAGAACATAAGCTGCGAGCAGTTTAAATATCCCCCGGGTCATTAGCATATCCAAGTCACGTGAACAGACACTCATCACTGCTATCGTTAAGCACACATGCCATCGGATTCATTCTAGAAGCATCGATGTGACGTCATCCACTACAGAGTTCCCGCCACAGGTGGACGAAAGTGAAACAAACATTCGGTCGTTTCGACCAATGTGAATGAGTGCTGATAAGAATCTTTTACCCTAGTCATGCAAAATGATTGGTAATACATTATAAGTAAGGAAAAACATTCTTTTACTATTGGTATTGTGAAGTGATGAGATAGGATTATCTACTGTTGTTATTAATAGGCATTTATGCCAAACAGATTTACCGATTTTGTGCGCGTTTCGCGCAATCCCGCGCTCTATTTCAAACCCTGAATCAACTATTTTTAATGATTAGTGGGAATATAATATTAAGCTCTCTTATTTAAAGTATGGCTTAATTAGTACAGTGATCTCTCGCTTATACGCGACCTCTGTTATACTCGTTTTTCACTTATGCGCGTTTTTCTCACGGGCCCGGCCAGCAATATAGGAAAACAATGTTAACTCTTGTTCATTTATACGCAAAACCTAAAATGAACTTTTCACTTATGCGCGATAATTTTTTTTTCAATTTTAGTTAAATTGCCGAATTCACCCTTTGCTTATCGGAGGATTTGTACCCTTCTTGTTCTTTCTCTTGAAATACATTCACACGACGTTATTCCATTGTTCGGATTCTTCAAAGAACATGTTTTTGAGCAATCACGATTGCTTATTGTTCTCACTTGACTGTGTTTGACGTTCCTTTGATTTTTCCCACCGCCACCCTCGGCACCATCACCGTCGACCGGGTCCTCACGATGCTGCTCCTATAGCGAAAGCCGTCTCCAGGTTGCATCCATGTCCTACACACACACACAAGCACATACACATACATACACCTACACACACATACACAAACACATACACACACGCATACACACAACTACCCACACATTCATGCCTACACACACATACACATACCCCCCCCCACACACATTCATACACACAACTACCCACACACATGCCTACACACACATACACATAACCCGTACACACAAACACATACCCCCACACACAAACACACACGCCTACATACACACACTCGTGATTGCGAAAAACATAATTTGAATTCAAGATGTCAAAATTCAAATTATTATTATTTTTTTTTTTGCACAAGTGTGCAATAGGGGGTGGAATTAGTCTTGTGATTGACTTCGAGAGGGGAGAACAGGTTACACACAAAAAGGTTGACGTCACTAAAAATCGTGCTCAAGCGGTATGCGTTGACATAGCCTATCGAAAATCTTTTGCATCCTCGTAGACTATAGCACTGATCTCGCGACATTTTTTTAGGTTTTGGGGAATTCGCTTACGTACTGTACAGTGCATAAAAAATGACAAAACGTATAACCTCAAATTTGGCTTTTTTATTAAATCACAATGTATAAATGGAAGTTATGTGGGAATTTATTCATTAGTATTAGTAGTATACTATTAGTGTTACTATAACTGATGTTAACTTATTGCATTTAAGCTAATTTTTGGGTTTTTCACTTATACACGAATTTCACTTATGCGTGAAAATTGCGTTGTCCCATTTGGTCGCGTATAAGTGAGAGATCGCTGTAGTTTCAAATGTGTGTTAAAAAATAGTATTTAGTAAATTTGAGAATATACTGGCAATTTATAATTTTGGTAGAATGCTTATTATTGGTGTATTTCGCCTCCATCATTTATTTTCACCTCAGAAATAATCACATTGATAAGGTCTGTCACGGAGGTGAGGAGTTGTCCATTAATATAGGCCTAATAGATGCATTTTTCAGGAAATTTTTTTTTTTCTTCGTTGCTACAATCTGCACATGTTAAGCATATGAAAACATGTTCACTTCTTTTTTACATTAATTTAAATCCCTAAAATTCAAGTTTAAGGCAGTGAGAAGTCACAAAAACAACAATAAGTTTTTAAAGCAAAATCTATCTTCTTGTTTTTCGATAAAAATCTCACAACTTCAACTATGGCTGAAAATAAACAAGGGGTCTCTCTTGTATCATGGAAAATCAAATTTGATGTCACTCCTGCCACATTTTGTGTTTAGGTAATGGAGGTGAGAATTTATTGTGTGACATGACTTCTTGTCCTACTAAAACAAACTAAAACAAATTATTAAAAAATTAAATATACTTAAACACTTAGTATTTGAGACACTTGTGAAAAGAGTAATAAATAAATAAGTACATACTTTTAATTAAATAAGTGATTAAGCAACATAAACAGTCACACAAGGTGTGTGACGCATGGGCGCCCATATGCAAAATTCTAAGGGGGGGGGAGCTCAGAAATTTTCCCCATGGAAACCAATTTTAGTACAGATTAGAGATGTTAAAATTTGACATTTTTGATAACTTATTCATTGATGGATAGAAAAGATTTTTTTTTATATTTTTGCAAAGCAAAAAGCACTAAAAGCAAGGAACTTCTCATCTCAAAGAGGGGGGACTTGAGCCCCCCCCTTGCCCCCCCTCCCCATATGGGCCCCCTTGGTGTGACATGCCACGGAGGTAAGAATTGAAATGTTGTGAACCAAAAATATACTAAAATAAAAATTATTATTAAAAAATTGTTGGCAGGTTTAAATTGATATATTTTTGATGAAATTAAAAAGCATTGTTAAATGAATTGTTCCTTTAAATTTTTCTGTAAAAGGCATGTGACAGAAAAGTTACACATTTTAAAGAATGACCCTTATGCTGAAATTCCAGAGTCATAGAAATGTGTGGATGAAAATTGTACTAGAAACATTTTAAAAAGGTGAAAAGAAACCATGTACATGTGAGCACAAAATTGATTATAAATCATAGTTAATTTTAGTTTTAATTTGTTTTTTATACATTCGTGCCTCCCCTCAAATTTTTCCTTGTCTCCCCTGGGGGTTGCACTCCCCAGATTGAAGTTCCCTGATCTAAAGAGAAATATCTTTAATTTTTTTACATTTACACTTTAATGTTAATCTTTGAAAAAAGTTAAGTACGTTAAATACACAAATGGTCTAATAAACATTGCATGTCAAATGTCTTTTCATCCATATCAGCATTTTCTTATATTAAAAAAAAATTCTTTGTCAAGTGTGCAAGTCATATAGTGTGTGCTATTTGAGCACTTTTAAGTTTTTTTGTACTTAAATGGTCCATCTTTACTTAGTATTTTGCCATGATTGTGAATGACCGTGTCAACTGCCAGAAAAGATAAATTTCTTTTAGAGATCTCCTTTTAAGTGCATAATTTTAAAAGTTTATTTTTTCCCCTTATTTTTTCTTTTTAGAAATCTACATTTGTAGTGGATTTCTTGATTCCGGCACTCAATCAAAAGACTTACGGGGATCTTTTGATGTGGGATCCCTTTAACCCTACATGTTTTTTATTGAAAAATACACCCATAAGTTCTTCATCTTGGAGTCCAGAGCAATCTGCAGTTTCCACTGTAAGTAACAGTTTTTGCACTATAATATCCTTTGCTTTCTTTGAATAATACTGTACAGTACAACTGTATAATCTAGTACTCAATTTCAGAGACTGGAAAGTGCAAATGAGTTGCCTTAAATAATTAAATGTTCTAAAATCCTTGAAAAAAATTGGCGCAGTATAACCTACTAGGGCTCTTGTGGTAAAACACCTAATCTAACCAACCAAACCTTGAAAATAATTAGACAAGTGTTTGAAATTCCTAAGCAAAGTGTATTTCTATTTTATTTCTTTTCATGTGTATAAATTATGAATTGTTCTAATAAGTAGTATGTTACTCTCATGTTACATATTTTGTAAATCTGTGCAGCATTTCTTTTAAAGTATTAACTTACATCACAAAGCACATTTAAATCATAAAACTATTTTTTTTTAAAAATATTTGTCTTTTTTTTCCCGAGATTTTTGTCTATCCAATTATTCCTTATAAGGCTTCAAAATGCAGAATTTCATATCCATTTTACAAAATTTCCTTCGGGGGAGAAACCCCCGGACCCCATAAAATGGGAGATATTCTATATCCCACTTAAAAGGGAGCCTTGCGTCACTCTCTTCATACTAGTCAGCTCTCTTAAGGTCAATTCAAAAAGGACAGCATGAAAACACACAGTAATGAAAACGACACACGAAAAAAAGTAAAGCCTGGCGTTATGCATCACGGGAAACAAACCAAAACATGGGGGGGGGGGGCAATTTAAAATGTTGTTAAAAAAATCCTGACCCCCCCCCCCCCCAGGAACTCCGTTCTAAATCCGCCTATGAAGTTGTGTAATGTACACCAGACTTGTGATTCAATGTTACACCAAAAACACACACATGAGGGGTGGAGGATTTTTCAAGACTGGTCCAATCTTTCGTTTAAGTTCCAATCTCTTGTAATGCAGATCTAAAACTCAGGTTTCAACTAGTCAGACTATCACTTGCTCACATCGACTTTTGGTACAGTTAATTTTTGATCACCCCTCCAACCCACCGACAAATACAGCAATGTATTCAACGTCAAATAATCAATAGTAAAAATGTTTTTAAATGAATGGTGTACAGATTTAAAAAATAGGCAGCTAGAAGATAACATACTGCCCATTTTGACAATTCATAATTTATACCAGGGGTTCTCAAACTTTTTTTCTACTCGCTGCACTCTTTGAAGAATTAGAATTTTCCCACGGCACCCTATCCTATATCTGTAATATAAGGTAAATGCGTCAAATAAGACCACACTAAGGTTTGTAGCCTAATATTTTGCTCATTTGTGATTGAATTTGCTCCAGCTTTTGCATATTTGCTTGATAACTCGCTCCAGCTTTTGCATATTTACCTGATAACTCATAAAGAAAAAGAAATAAACTCGAAAAATTTAAGCTTCAATTATGTTTTAAAGCACTTTTGTTTTACTTGGCCTAACTGTCACGGAGAAATCTGAGGCCTAGGTTGCTTATATCTCTGCAACTAGATCACTTAGAGACTTCGGGATTTCACTAAATGATTTGCTTAATCTTAAGGTACAGCTTAGCGCTGAAAAATTAAAATTCTAAAATAAAATAATTATTTCAGTTAGGATGGAAAACAGCAAATTTCATGTAATTTCCCTATTAAATGTTTAAATATAAAACCCATTGTTAGAAGTAATGTTGCCTTGCAACAGTAATGTTAAAAGCAATCATAATGAAAATTTTGAATCAAGGCTTCTCTGAAGCAAGCATGAAATTAGCAAGCGTAAATCCTAGAGGGGAATAAAGATTAAATTTTAGTGCCAACTGCATAGTTTAACATCAGTTTTAACAAAGGAAGGCAATTTGACCTAATTATGAAGATGGATCTTAAATAACGCCAGCTCTAGGCAAGTATTATTTCACGCGGACTTAAAAGAAAAAAAAACACTGAAAAGTACTATCGAACAAAAAATAATAGTTGAAAAATTCTTTAAAATCATTATGAAACATGTTGAATCAGATTCGATAACCTCAAAAACATTACCGAGATTTCCATGTTTACTTTCATGGTTATTTCCATTGAAAAGAAAAAGGGCAATAGTCACATTTGGGATAAATTGATAATTTGTTATTCTGTGTTTTTTTTTTTTTTGTCACTCCTGCGGACAGCTCGTGCACTTATGTGCAGGATATGCAGCAGATGATAATAATCTGTTTGATTTTAGCCAGAACAAAAAAGACCAGGCAGCTTATTTTGGTTTAAACCAGTTTAAGAAAGCTGGCTTTTTTAAGGGAAAAATTTTTAGGGGATATTTTTATTGTAATTTAATCAAAATGAAAATTATCTTTCTATCCTTAATGCAATTACTACTGTAAAAAATCTTATTCCATGAAACAAGAATAAAAATTTGGTAGTAGTTCAGTACAAAAAAAAAAAAAAAAAATCCTTGCTCTAGATTAAGAAATTAGTCTAGTTCAATGGAATTTAAAAGATTGTAAATAAATTTTTGTTAAATAACAATGCACTTTTCCTTTTTTTTTTAATCACCAAAACTGTTTCTTATTTTCTGAAGAAAAGTGAAAAACATTTTTAGAAAAATAGTTTTCTACACAAGAATAAAAGTAAGAACATATAAGAAAACCAACAAGACCATATTGATGAATGAATTTAAATTCTGCCGTAATGATATACAGTCGGATCCCGACTTCGCATGGGATGCGTTCCAAGACTCCTCGCGTAAGTTGAAATTTCGCATTGTTTAAAAATGTTGTGTATAATTTTTTTTATTAACATTCCCAATCAATTTAGACAGTTTTAAACTGTTTTAGACCATTTTTAGCTATATATTACCGTTTCTTACGTAAAGAGCAGAAACTTGACTGTATTTTTAAAAAACTGTTACGATGCACAAAATCAGTGATCAATGGGAGAGAGAGACGTAAAAATAAAATTACAATATGCCCAGTATGTAGTAGTAATAAAGTAGATACAATAAATTACATTTATTAAAAATTGAAGATAATGAGCTGCACAATCTGATCGTCATTCCAATATATTTTCAAATATATTAGCTTCGCATTTACTTTTATAACATTACATCTATGGTATTACCCCTCTTTCAATGTCTCTATAATCTACAATACAAGAGCAGATTCCAGTTTCATATTGTTTGTATTTTGCTTAAACACTATTCTACGAGTTTCATATTGAAACTAAGCTCTGAACATATACAGATTGCCTTCCCTTGACTTTTAATTGTACGTATGAAAGACAAGACGGATGCGGGAATCCTTCAAGGGAGGGGTGAAATTGCATTTTTAGAACTTCAATTTTGAAAAAATTACAAAGTTTCTGGACCCTCTCCCCTTACATTATCCAATATTGTTTAAAATTGTATTATTAGAACAGCAGTTTTGAAAAATTAGCAGAGGAAAGAGCTTGAACCTCATTCTTTCCTCTAACGTTTCCAAAGATGGTTTAAAATAGCGTTTTTAAGGCCTCAAGTTTGATATATTCCAAAAAATTTCTGGTTGATAGTTTCCTTAAACTCTTTAACTAAAAGACTAAAAATAGACTAGACCAAAAATACTTTTGGAGCTTTAATGCTGAAAAATTGCCTGTAGAGCCCCTCAAGAGAGGGGCGATCGCCTCCAATGCCCTTCCTTTGTATCTGTCCATGATGAAAGATTCACTCATACCTAATTGTGGGTGCTACCTTTGACTCACTTTCTAGTTGTTCAAGCGTATCAAAAATCTTTACCTCTTCTTAAATTGTCGCAAACTTTCGCTTTTTGTTTCCATCTTCAAACTTTAGATGAAACAGTGTGCCTAGGTGCCGCAATATTTAATCACCTTTCGTATTTAAGATCAATAAATGAAAAATGAGTTGTGGTGATATATACACACTGACAAAGCTATGTTTATAGTGCGGTGTGTGGAACTTATGCATTCAGTAATGCTGAAAGGATGAAAGTGCATTCAGGAAGTCAATGTTTTGTAGTCAATAACAAAGCTGAAACTTAGCATCACGATTCCTTTTCAAATATTTTTGACTAGAGAGCGAGAAATTCGCTTTGGCTCTAAAATTCGTTGAAATTGTAAATTTCATTATTTATAACTAAAAAACTCCCAAATGTTTTTGAAAAAGAAAAACTTGGGAAGGAGTTTATGTAATATTTTCATCAGTAATTAAAACAAAAAAGAAGAAAGGGGCATGGCAAAGAATGGATCCCCGAAACTTATCCCTTTCTTTACTTTACGTTACCAAAGGTAACGTAGAGCGTATTCGAAACTGATTTTGAAAGAATAGCGGGGAAGAGTTTCCAAATCCCATCCTTTCCATTATTGGCATCAGAAATTGCTTTTACATATTTAGGACGTCAATTCCAAAAAGCTTCTAAGATTCCCACTCAAATCCCCGAGAAATGCACCCTATTCGCCATTAATGATTGTCTAAAATTTCTTTTTTTTTTTTTTTTTTTGACCTCAATCTAAACTTTTCCGGGAATCTCCGAACCGCCCCCTCAACTTAATATCACCAAAGATCGTCTAAAATTTCTATTTTAGAGCTTTAATTTCAAAAAAATTTCTGGGGGAGCGGATCCAAACTCCCTGATAATGTCATTGAAGATAATCTACAACTGCAATTCTTTAATTTCAATTTCAAAAAATACCGAGGCGGTCCATGAACTTTTCTGCCCACTAACATTACCAAAGATCTATCAAAACTGTACTTTAAAAGCTAACTTCGAACAGTTTCCTGGGGTTTGTTGCGTTTTTAAAAGTTTCAATTTAAAAAAATGGATTGGGAAGCGTCCCGGAAAATTTTCCCCTTAACAATACCATAAACAATCTAAAATGCAGTTTTATCCCATTAAGTGGAGCATCCCTTCCCCTCGAAAGTAGTTAAAAATATCTCACTCACTGTAAAGAAATTCCTCTGTTTGGACACATTGCGGGGATGCGCATGTACTCCAAAAATGCCAGCTTCCCTGTTGTCAACCCCCCTTCTTTCTCATCAAAATGGAACTCAAATTGACAGCTCACTGCCCTCCTTGGGTTCTCTGAATAGACCTTTTATCTATTCAAATTCATAATATCTTCATTTTTCCATTGAAACTTCGTTTTGTTATGGTTTTGCTGAACAATCATTGTTCTTCTTCATTACGAGCTGCCTGCAGTATTTTACAGCTGTAGAAACTCAATTTATCTTTGTACTTCAGGAATATAATTTGAAATAAGGCCTTCAATCTATGCTTCAGAAATTACATATTCAAATTATTTTTTAAAAATCAAAGTTTTTTTTAGAAGCAAGCAAAATTAAAATTTGTTCAGTACTACGCTACAAATATTTATTCATACTAGTGTTCGCTTAGTGGTCGAAATTCGACCATATTCATAAATGAATATTTGAGAAAACTTGTATAAATTTAACTATTTCTAACATTTTTATTTCTACTCTTACTCATGTTTACTGCATATCTGGAAGCATACAATTTTTATATGTACACAAAATAACAAACAGTAATAATTTATTTCAATTTTGTTTTTTTAACACGCTTTTATTAGCTTCACCTGTATGTATGTATGTATGTATCTTGTAACGGAATCTTGCAGCTCAAATTTCGCCCACTTCCTGCGATCAGATTCTTTTGAAATTTGGCACGCGACCTCAGACCCGATGACAAATGCAATATTCTATAATCAAATTAATTAATTAACTCTTTTAATTGTTAGTTTCCTCCAATTTTAATCAATATTTTGGCATAAATCCAACAATGTGAAAAAGGAAAAATTTAAAAAAATACATTAAAAAATGATCGCAAAAATTATTTAAAAATATCTACAAAAACCTTTAATTTTTCTGCATCAGACAAAATTTGTTCCAATGTTCCAAGGTAATTAGAACATGAAATATAACTAAATGAAAAATTATCATATAAGCTTTGTGCTACAATATGATTAAGGTGAAAGAACAACGTAAATAAAGCACAAATATTCGAGAAAATACAGCATATAGCTATTTCAAGGCTACAATGGAGCCTCTTCATCAGTGCAAAAAGCTCACTAACACAACCAAAAGTTGCGAAAGAACACTTTTCTTTGAACAAAACTTTTATTCAAATGCATCTCAAATTTTCAAAGTAATATAAATATGATTTCTGCAAACATACTTCGATGACTCACAGTAGCTTCCCATCGGGGTGCCCTTGTCTTAACTTTAAGATATTACTTCGCACTCGTTTTATGAATAATTTCGTTGCCTGATAACAACATAAGACTAAAAAACAGAAAAATAAAATAATAGTTTAAAAAACTAAAAAAACACGCTTTCGTAGCAAAATGAACTAAAAAGTGAAAAATAATCTTTGGATGATAGTAGTTGACCAATCACTTAATTTTAATGTAATACAAAAAAGCGTGGGGGGCTTCTTATCAGTTATCCTGAATTTCTTCCATTTGTTGTCCAAGCAAAAATGTAAATAGACAGCATAGATTATTTTTCACTTTTTAGTTCATTTTGCTACAAAAGCGTGTTTTTTTAGTTTTTTAAACTATTATTTTATATCTGTTAATCTCAAAATAAATGGATGAAAGGGGATATTTCGGTAATGGGGTCGTTTCCGAAATTTTAAAAGTATTTTTTTTTCTGAAAGAGCATGCTTAAAACAAAGATTTAAACCATTTTTTAAACAATTTGAAAAAATTTAATATTTTTTAACTATTATTTTAATTGATGCGCAGATTGAAATTCATTTTTTACGCTTCTGCACATGGCATCAAAAGCGATGAAATTCCATTCACTGATGTTTTTAGCGCACAGCGCAAATTATCATAACCTGGAAACATAGTTGACAGCAAAGCAGAAAAATTTTGCTCGGCTATGGAGTAGCGTGCCAAAGTACATCACTTGTAATGTGTTTTATTTCCAAAATCAAACATTTAAAAATAATAATAAAAACTGTCGGGAAAATAAAAGTTTTTTCTGGCTCCACGTTATTTCTTTTGCTTATTCTATCAATTTCATTGACTAAAAGTAGTACTTTTAACTGAAGAAAATAACCCCATCAAGAAATTGGTGTGGTCGTCAAATTCCTAGCTTGAATAATTTTGTTTAATAATAACCATGTTGTTTTGTGCTCACCCTATGCAAATAGACATTTTCCTACTCTTTGTTTACGTATGCAAAGGAAAAACATTTTTCGCGCTGGCATTGAAAACAAAAAATTTCACGCCAATGGATAAAAATCGCCAATCATCCAATTTTAGAATGGAATGAAGCAGCAAAACTCAGTTTATACGTAAAATTTCTGCGTGAACCTATATTACTTATAAAACTTATACTATTATTGAGTAATTTGCTTTGACATCGTCATCTTAATATATAAAAATCTTCTGTGCAGACGATTGTCACCATAAGGCTTTTAAACGACTGGACCGATTTTAATCAAATTTTTTGTGAGTAATTAAGTTGTGGCAAGCATGGTTTTGAAGCACGATGGATCGAATCAGAAACGTTTTTGTTGATTAATTAATTAATTTAAAAATTGGATGGTTATATCTCCCGAATGATTAATATTTATTTTAATCTATTGTTGAGCGAGAACTGAAATAAATATTTAACCCGTTGCCAAAGTACAATAAGAAAACCTGCTCTGCTTTTTGTAATGAAATTTCTTACTGTGATATGTCAATTGAGAATAGATAAAACGTAGAGAGAGAGAGTGAAGCCTTCATTTCTTAAAAGCAACGATTTTAGGTCCCGAGATATATTTTAAAGTAAAGTACTGGAAGGTTCACGCAAAACGTGTGTTCTGTCGTCGTAGTTGAACCATGTGACCGGATATCGGTGCTTTAGGTTTTCCTAACCAAATGATCAGAAAGTACCGTACCTAGCAACATTTGTTTCTCGACTGAAATCCATATGAGTTTTGGCACCAATGTCAAGAACACTTTAAGGATTATCTAACTAATCAGTACATTATTAAAGGAAAAGATGATGGAATTTGAAGTCCGATTTCAGTACAGATTAGAGTTATTAAAGTGTGATTTTTAATAAAATATTTATTAATGGCTGGAGAAAAAATGTTTTTACATTTTTGCAAAGAAAAAGTACTGAAAGCAAGGAAGGTCTAATTTCCAAGGTGGAGCTTGAGCCCCCACTTGCCCCCTACTAAATATTTTTCAGTGAAACAAAAGATTTCCCCGGAGGAATCATTTTCTTTTCTGGCCCCAAATATTTCAACCCACTTTATTGAAATAACTGTTGAATGATAAAAACATACCAATCAGCTACAGTTCTGTAGCTGGAGTTTACAGAAGAGATTTTAATTGTTTTAGAACATGAAATATTGTGGAATAATTTTCTATTCATTTACCAGAATCGTTAAATAAATGATTAGCCATTTTATTTTGAAATTTCATCCGTAATGATCATCACATTGTTAGCGTAGCTAGACCCGACTTTTGGGGGGGGGGGGGGGTACTTATATATATATATATATATGTGTATATATATATATATATATATATATATATATATATATATATATATATATATATATATATATATATATACACACACACACACAGTCCAGTCACATTAATGTGACCACCACATACTTTCCACCTCAGAGTTAAATAACCAATCACAGAAGGCAGGTGGCAGCACAGTGCAATTGAGCGTATATAAAGGGTGTGTGAGGGCTTCAGAAAACATTTCAATCGTTGGCGTAATGCAGAAACGAAGCGATTTATCGGACGTCCAAAAGGGTATGATCATTGACTTTCGGGCTAAGGGAGGAAGCATTTCCGAAACGGCCGAGTTTGTGAACTGTTTGCGTGCCGCCGTGGTAAAAGTGTACCATGCATGGCAAAATGGGACTGTTCAAAATCGGCGAAGTGGCAAATGTGGTGCACCACGGACCATAGATGACAGAGGCGAACGACGGTTGCGGAGATGCATTCGGGCAGATAGACGGGCTACCGTTGAGCAACTGACCACCAAAATGAACCAAGTGGCTACCAAAAGTGTCACCCAAACTACTATTCAGCGAACATTGCTGCTTCTGGCCCTCCGAAGCAGACGCCTGATTCGTGCACCTATGCAGACTGCTGTTCATCGACGACGAAGGCTAGAATTTGCACGCTAGTACAGCAGCTGGACGTCCACTGAGTGGCGACAGGTAGCGTTTTCAGATGAATCGCGTTTTATGCTCCATCGGACAGATGGACATTTGTTGGGCTTATAAGCCTTTATTCTATATCTTGGAGTACTTTTAAAATTTAATTACAAATGTTTAAGTGTATTTTTGAAACTTACCTCCGTTAAGTTTTGCCACTCCGCGTTCCGTGTCCCAGCGGTGGATAACTGAAATTGATTCGGGCATGATCGTGCAAAGTCTGAATCATCCTACGACATAACACCCGATGGTTGAGATGTTTTTGGCTACTTTGAGCCGAAAGAACGAATAGAAAGATTGTTAAATCACTCAATCAGGAATAGTTGAGATGTATATCTTCAATGCAAAGTAGGGTGTGTCATTGGATGACGTATCGCGGTCATGAAACTTATAAATAGGTTGTTCAAAATATTTTCAGTGCTTGATTACTCGTATTTACTCCCCATATTGGCATCTTGCCATTTTTGTTGACCAATCAAGGATTGGTATTTGCTGGTTTGGCAACCGTGCTGGGTTGTCGTTGATGGAAGTTACGGCGTGCTTGAGTCGCTGTTGATGTAATGTTTTTGAATTCAAGCAGGGCTTCAAATAAGTTTTACTCGGTGTTTAATGTTATTTAAAAGTTTTAAATTACTCAATTTGGTGGTCTAAAGTGTCACCATTGCTGAAGTTGTATGCAGTAGTTGATTGAAATATGTAGTTGACAGCAACTAGGCCTAAGTCTTACACCTGGCCTGTACCTCGATCGACCTACCGGTGCTTCTACGATTGAATGGGACTTCCTTCAGTGCAAATCATTGGTGAACAACAGTGTGGCGTTCCTGGTTGAATTTCCTGGTAATTCCGACGAGAACTCCCGAAGTATCTGGTCATATCCCGGTGTGTGCTCAAGTCGTTGTTCCTGTGTATAGGGGAAGTTCTTCTCGACCCAAGCGAGCCTATTGGCTGATGAATGATGGGACTGTTAGCTGAACTCTCAACACTGTCATGCTATTGATGCTTTGTTCAAAAATTCTTCGGCGCAGTAGACATGTGTATTTGGCGCAGGAAGATAACATTTTACAATTTCTTTAATATGTTTCGAGTTTTTCAAAAATGTTTGTTTGTCTAAAGATTCAACTATGAAATTTTTGTGATAATTGGGGGGTTTATAGTCTAAATTTTTTTTGGTATTTAACAAAACATGTTTCATATTGTAAACTGTGATATTTTTTGAATAAATGTTATTTATTTAAATTATTTGAAAATGTTTTATTTCTTACTGGCAAACTGCACGGCTTTTTAATGTTGGGGTTCTGTAGGCCTTTTATTTAGTTCAATGAACTTAAGGTAAAAACAGAAGACAAATTCCCCAACAACCTTGGCGTATAAGGCGTGAAACCTCTGAAAGGAACCACCCTCCAACCATTGCCGGAACGGTCCAAGCTGGAGTGGGAGCATTATGGTCTGGGGAATGTTTTCCTGGCATTCTCTGGGTTCACTGATCATTGTGGAAGGCATGATAGATCAATACAAGTGCGCATCTGTCCTTGCGGAACATGTCCATCCTTTCATGCGCATTGTTTTTCCTCAGGATGATGGCATCTTCCAGCAGGACAATGCAAGGTGCTATACAGCTGCCAGTGTATGTGCGTGGTTCGAAGAGCACCAGGATGAGTTTACCGTTCTCCCCTGGCCAGCAAACTCACCTGACTTAAACCCAATCAAGCATCTGTGGGACCATCTCGATCGAGTTGTTCGTGCCATGGATCGTGAGATTTTTAATTTAAACTTTCACAAAAAGTGAAAGAATCACCTAATTTGAAAAAAAAAAAAAAGAATCATTAAAAATACATTTTTGCATCATGCAGAATCAATCCTTTTTTGATGTAAACATTGCATCACGTTGTGACGTCATTCGTGCGATTGGTCGCGATAACTCAGTCAAATGAATGAACTTTTGGGTGAACCGAGTCACCAGTTCATTGTATCTTATAACCGCGAGAGTTTTTTTTTTTTTAGATTGAGTTACTTTTTGATTGGCAACACATCTTTAACTTTCTTGCATTGGCAACACATCTTGTATTTTGCATATTCTTAATTTGAAAGCCATGTGAAGACTTTAAATACTTTGAGCGATCTTTTTCGCTCTCTCGCCTCTCATAGCCGTCATGTAGTACTTTGTAGTAATTTGTCATGTCTGCCAGTGCTCTTTACTCCTGGCAGGTCATAATACAACGTGATGTCAATTTTAGAGTTCTAAAATGCCTTTAGGCCTATTTTGTGTGTTACGGTAATGCTTTATATTCCATGGAACCAGCATGTTGGTAAATTGAACTTTGTTTCATTGTATCATAGCGGCTGATCTATTTATTTTTAAAAATGTTTTTTAAATATTAATGAAGATGTTGTTCTACAACTTAAGTAATCTCTAAAGATAATAAATACAAATTTTCCTTGAGGAAAAATGTTCCACATGCTTTTTATCTTCTTCAACTTCAGGCTGTGGACATGTTTTGCAGGTTCACTTCTACTAGCGGTGTAGTCAGTCTAATTTCACTACACTTAATGCTCACAATCCTCAACCGCGTAATCTAGCGAAGCTGGCCACGGCATTAGAGTCGGCATGGCTCAACATCCCAGAGAACACCTTCAGGGATCTAAGTGACTCTCTTCCTGCACGTCTCGCTGCAGTCCGCTCTGCGAAAGGTGGTTATTCTGGCTTTTGACAGATGGTCACATTAATGTGACTGGACTGTGTATATATGTATATATATATATATATATATATATATATATATATATATATATATATATATATAATGTATATATATATAAAGGGTATCTTTTTTAGAGGTATAGAACTTTAAGTTGGCAACACTGTTTGATATGTGCCATTTTGATAGCTGTCACTTGTTTTGTGTTCAGTTCGGTTTGCCATTTCATCATGAATAGGCAACAAGGCGGTGCAACATGCCACACAGGGCGCGTCACAATTGATTTATTGAAAGAAACGTTCGGTGAACAAATAATTTTGCGTAATGGACCCGTGAATTGGCCTGCGAGATCATGCGATTTAACACTGCTGGACTTTTTTTTTTGGCTATGTGGAGTCTGGTCTACACCGATAAGTCACAGACAATTGACGTCTTGGAAGAGAACATTCACATCCTTATTACTGACATACGCCCTCTATTGCTGCAAAAAGTGAGAAAATTGGTTTTTCAGATTTGACTTTCTCCGAGCCAGCCGTGGTGGCCATATGCCAGAAATCATATTTAAATAAAAATGGCAAAGAATCATCTTTCGAATAAAGCAACATTCATGCCAATTAACAACGTTTAACTGTCAAATAATCAGTAATCCAACGTTAACAGGTGAATTAATGGTGGACCATTCATCTAAAAAGTGTTCCTTGAACTCGTACGGTGCCTTTCTGTTCATTTGATCAGCTATAACTAAATCATTAAGTTGCTCTAACGTTTCTATCTTCAAGCCTGAAATCCATCCTTCGTAATATGTTTTCAATTCATGGTAATAATCTGACTATGTGTGTTTGATGACTTTTCAATGCGAAAGAAATGAATTTGTGTTTTAAATTTTTCTTTTTGCTTTCGGATCATTTTGATATTTATTGCCTGGGACTACCTCTTAAAAAACCACCCTTTATATATATATATATATATATATATATATATGTATATATATATATATATATATATATATATATATATATATATATATATATAATATGAAAAAAAATAAGAGGGAGGTGAATCTTACATACTTTGAATGGGGTGCCCCAATTCCAATACTTGTGTCAAACAAAACAAAAGCAAAGAATTTTTTTTAATGCTGTGGGAAATTCAACTTTTTTTTTCTTTTCCCTCCATTTAATTTAAAGTGAAATTTTCCAGCAACGTCTTGTCAAAACCAGTCTATCCAAATCAGGTGGAAATCACTTATCTGATGAGCGTGTTCCGTTCATTTCAGTGTGACTGCTTAATTTAGAAGCTAACACACATCTACAAAAGCTGGCATCCCTGAAAGCTAATGGATACTTCCATTTCTGACTGTAAACTGGATGTTTGACTTACAATCTCATTGGTGGTCAGACTATAAATACTATTTTTACCAACTTGGTTTGCACTAAAAGTATGAAATAAAATAACAAAAGACTTCTTGACTTATAACCCGCAAAAAATGAAATTGCTTTTCATATTGTTATATTTATATGTTTTTTTTTATTTATTTACATTTATGCTAATTCTAAAGCAGTTAATAAAATTTGAAAAAAAAAAGTTCGGGAAGAAATATAGGCGGTCGAAAGTGTTATTCGCTCAAATGCATACCATCTGTTCTCCATTCGAGTCTTTATTTTTAATTTTATTAGCTGCTTTAGAATTTACATAAATATCTATTTGAGAGAGCAACAGCAATTTTCGAGTATTATAAACAGAAGTTGTTTTTATTTTCTACTTTTTAATGCAAACCAAGCTAACAGAAATAATCTAGATTAATTTTGTTTTTAAACATTTTATTCATGTAATGCTATGCAGTTTTTCTTTTGAATTAAAATAAAATTACCTTCAGAACGGTTCGATGGGACTAATGCTGCTTTGCAGACTGTACTTCGTTTTCTTCAGCCGACGTTAACTTTCTCTTTTTAGAGCAATCCTTTTCGTCATTTTCATTTTTTTTTGGGGGGGGGGGGGGTTTAAAAAAGCTTGTTATCGGTTTTGCTCGCTTCATTGTGCAACAACTTTCACTTAGAATGTACTATTTTAAACAGACTGTATGTTTCCAAAAGAATACGCTGTAAATACTGGCTGAAAAATCAATGTGATTGCAATGGATACTCTATGGTTAGCAAAGGTCGTTTTGGCTCTGACCTATGTCACACACAAGACCAGACCAACAAAAACCTCTATTGTCTCGAATTTCCGGTTATACTATCATTTTCGGATTCGAAGCCCAATGATCTTTAAAGCAGCAAACAAAAACATTTTCTTCAACTCGGAAACAGAGGAATTGTCTTCAAGATCTGAGGAGACAGTGGAGAAAAGGGAGAAATGCGTTCCACGAATAGGCTTTCCAGGAAGATTAACCAAAGGACAGTCGTTTCACGCACTTTCTTGGAAGAAGAGTAAAGGGGTGAAATTCGCAGGTTTGACATTTAAGATGAACATTTCAAGTTCATGGTTAATAGTCATTCAAGTTAAAAGCCATTTTGCTCTGTAATCTGGATTAGTACTGTTCTTTGGTTGCTCTCTTTCTTAAAATTGTGATTCCTTAGAAAACCGAAATGATAGGAGTAAAAAGAAAGTATAAGATTTTTTCAAGTGATGAAAAAAGGAAAACCGTTGAATACTGGCCAAGTTAGATTTGCAGCAATTGCTAACCTCAAGAGGATAAATAATAAATCCAAAAAAAAAAAAAAAAATCAGGGACCAAAAAGCAATAAAATACTTTCTTGAAAAAATCAAAGCTTTCAGTCAGTCAAGTTTCTTTTACTGTCAAAATGATTCCTTAAACTCGCAATAAAGTACTTAATAATGTAACAATAGAATAAATACCTAATAAAATTAATAAAGAGGAATTTTAATTAAGAGCCCATATTGTCTTTAGTATCGATTTCAAATTTTCACCATCATATTTCAAATTTCTTTAAAAAGTTTCTTAAAGCCCCCCGTATCTCAAAACCTCTTTATCTCAATTTTTTTTCTTTAATGTGAAATTCGAAATATACAGATTCGACTGTATGCAATATTCCCACTGTACGGCTCATAAAATTAAACATATTTAACAATTTGCCGAATTTATGAGAAAGAAAGGATGCATATACGTGGATTTAACAAATCAATCTCATTTCTAAAGCAAAGTGTCAAATTTCACTCAATTATCAAAAAATTGTCACAGCAGAGGGAGGCGTCTTTATGCTTCAGGGTCACACATGGAGCAGATTTTCAATGGCTGGGGGGGGGGGGAAGCAAAGTGAATTTTTGACCTTTGTTACTCAGAAAAAAGTCGTTTTGATTTTTTTCTTCTTTTTTTTCCTTTCTCTTCTCTCTTCTTTTTTTTTTTGAGACTAACGTTTTGGGGAGGGGGGTTTGCCCCCCCCCCCTTTAGCTACGCCCGTGCACATTGTATATGCAAAACATTTTAGCTATTTCGACAGCAATCTGCTTTGTTTCAGTTCGAATGAAATGTAATGAAGAAAATCTATGCATAAAGTTAGGTTACTTTTGTATAAAAATTACCGTGTATAAAAAACATTTTTTAGTTCATTAATTAGTGCATATATTTTTTCGTAAAATATAGGGTAACGGCACTAATAACAGAAGAAGGTCCAGTAACAGACAGTCATAAGTTTGGATTTTAATATTAAGAAATTTAGGCGGGTAAAACTGATGTTGCTGTGGCTCATAAATGCAGTGCTACCATGCAGTCCTTTCCTCATCCCATCACTAGGCGTCGGATCTTTTTTCGAAATTGAGCAAATAAAAATAGAATTAACTAATTCAGAGGATCCAGAAGCAGCCAAACGTTAGATGAGATGTAGTTGCATTAGAGAAGACGTATGAAAAGGTTCAGAAAATTGAATTTGGTGCTGTTACTCTATTCATAGTTCACTGTAAGCTGAGGCATAAGCTAAACTCAGGAGAGGGAAATGAAAATCAACCCCCCGAATCCTTTCAGCCTTCTTTCCAATCCAGATGTGTTAAACGTCGATACATTAAACAACTGAAACAATGAGTATATAAAGTAATAGCAAACTTCGAAACAATATATAAAGTAATAACGAATAAAAAATAAGTGTGGTAATAAAAACATTCAAATTGCAATCTATTGTCTGCCAATTTCTAATATTGCTGACTGAAAAAGAGAGTCAGCACCCCGCATTGTCAACTATTTACACCCCTTCAGTGAATGAAAAGAGCAACACCTCCTTAGTCGGTGGCTGTCATCCATGAGGCTTAGAAAAAGGGGAAAGCACAGTCAGAATTTTGTTGTTTCCTTCAGTCAAAAGTAGTACTTTTAATCACTGAAATTAATAATAGAATAAGCAAAAAAAAAACATGGATCCAGAAAATACTTTCATTTTCCCAACAGTTGTTTTTTAATTATTTTTTTTAAATGTCTGATTTTTCGAACAAGGCGTGGTTTTCATGACGTCACAAATGAGGCACTTTGCCGCATCTTTCTATCGCGTTTCCACGTTATTGATAATCAAGAAGTGAATTAAAATTGCGCTCTACGCTTGCTATCAACTATATCATTGCCAATACACGTGAGTAAAGATACGAATTTAAATATTTTGTTCTGTGAATGGCAACACTGAATGGTATTTCATTATTTGTGATGTCATCGGCAGAAGCGTAAACAATGAAAGCATACCGATTTAAAAAATTTTTTTAAATTTTAAACTTAAACAAATAATTTAAAAAATGGTCAGATCCTATGTTTTCAGTCATGCTCATTCAGAAAAAATGCTTTTAAAATTTTGAAAACGACCCCATTTTACGTCCTTGCCGCTTTCAGAGTTGTTTTCAGGTGGCAGAATTTTATGTCACAGCTATTCTCGAAGTAGAATTTTCATGGCGAAATATTACGTCTCGGCCACTCTTCCAAGGGCGCCCATATGCAAAATTTTAAGGGGAGGGGGCGCTCAAAAATTTTCCCCATTGTTTAGCAGAATATTTTCCCCATAAAAAGCGATTTCAGTACATATTAGAGATATTAACATTTGACATTTTTAACTTATTCATTAATGGTTGGAAAAGAAATTTTAAAACATTTTTGCAAAGAAAAAAAGCACTAAAATCAAGAAAGTTCTCATTTCCAAGGGTGGGGGGGGGGGGGGCTCGAGCCCCCCTATAGGGGCGCCCTTGCGCTCTTTAATACATGGCTGGGTGAAGAAATTTTAAGTCACGGCCGCTTTAAGGGTAAAAGACTAAAATTTCAAAAAATCCTTGGGAGAGAAACCACTGAACCTATTCCTGAGCAAATATTATGTTTAAGATTAGATTCATATTTCTGATTCTCAGTTCTAGTTTTTTTTTTTATGTACTCTCTGACTCCATTTTAAAAATCCCCCTTTGAAAAAATTCAGATGCCACCAATGTCCTTTACTCACCTAATTTTGTCTCCTTGCCACCCTGTAACCCTTTTCTGGTGGTTATCTAAACCCCCAAGATCCCTGGTATAGTGGTATCCCCATTACTGAAGCTCTGTGCACGCCTCTGCTTGTTAATCTCATAAGAGGCTCGGTAATGTTCTCTTTCTCTCATAGGAGAAGCTTGCAATGACCAACTACAGCTATTGGTAGCTATGTGTTTTCTCTTTACTTTCTACTTCATTAATGCAGTTTTCAAAGCCACCTGTTTTGCATTTCTTTCTATTGCCCCTGATGTCAAATGCTAAAATCTGTCAATTTCAGAGCTTGTCTACACGCCTAGCTGTTCTTTAGGTAGCATACATAGGCTATAATATTTCAAGTTTCTTATCGCTTGTCAGAAATTCCTACAACAAACTTTTCCAGATGTTTTTTTTATTTACGGAAAACCTTTGAAGTGTAAATGCAAATTCTAGTTTGTCTGAGCAGCTCAAAGTGTCATGGTAGCCGAAGCTTCACAGTAAAACAGTTTTAAAGTTTGCAGCCACTTAACATTGAAATTATAAGCCATGTGTTTTGAACTTAGATGAAGTGAGGTGACATCCGGAGTGTCATGAGGTTTGAGTGTATCAAGTTTTTTAAAATATGACTAACACAGGTGTCCTCAAGTCCGGTTTTGTTTAAAATCCTCTAATGAATTAAAAGAACTTTTTTTTTAAATAATTTTTTCCGTAACCCTTTTTTTAACAAAAAGGCTTAGACACTGCTGGGTCATTCCATACGAAATAAGCAAAATTCGCAAAAAAGTGGTGGCTGCATAGTAACAGATTTTTATGAAATTTGGTATACAGGTTCCTTTTATGCCTATATAAAAATATCTAAAATATTTTTGCTTAAAATTTTTTATTTGAATAGTTACATGCGATTGAAAATTGGTCAAATTGAACAGCATTCTTATAAATGCTAAATGTTGCACTTTTGAAGGCTTGTATCTTATTAACTATTTAATGAAAACATAAAAGTTATATGTTGTTGCAATCTATGGAGTAGGGTAATTTATCCGATATCAGTAAAATTTTCAAAGTTATTATAGTTAACTTTTAACCGAGTTTCAAAAACTGAAAATATTTCAATTTTCTCATAATTAAGCATTTTATTTTTTATTCTCAATCTTTAAGGAATGCATTAGCTTTGATGAAATTAATACCAAATAATGTGCTAAGTATCATAAAAGAAATACCTTACTTTTGAAATTGTATTTTAACTCCTTTGTCTTCAAAATCAGTTTTAAAATTGGTGACATTTTGTAAAATGATGATTTTCCCCTTCACATACACACAAAAATTCAAATGAGGGAAAATTCAGACAACTTCAAAATTTTACAAGAATATAGAGCTGTGTTTCTACTATTTGCTTGAAGAAACTCAAAATTGGTTTTTGATTTCCAAAGGTAAAGTAAAATTCAGAAAAATAGCTTTTTTTTTTGTTTTATGGGTCAATTCATACAGTTTCGACGGATGGGTGCGCTCGACCATTTTTAATTTTTTTTTTGAAATTCATATTCCTAAAAGCTGCATATGAAAGATGTTTAAAACCACTTTTATTTTTTCTCTCAACTGGACCTTTGATTTTTTTAGAGGTCATCAAAAGTGATTTTCGTAGTCAAAAATGGGATCTTTGTATTTTGGCCGAAATCTATTTGAATTACATTTATGACAGTTAATTTAACACTTTGATGTTAAAGTGCATAAGTTGATAGTCTTATATGCTGAGTTACATAGCTGTAAGTTAATAATTAAAATAATGGCAACAGGTTAAAGTTCAAGACCAAATGTAAAAATTTTACTCATTTCAAAGGGGGATAACTCACTTAGGGGACGGAAACACAAAATGAAATACAACAAAAACTAATCACTGGAACCATGCTAAAAAGAATATGTAACTGCTGCTGTGTGTTTCTGCACCCTCTATAGATTACAGCCCCTCAAGAATCGGAAAAATGACATTTTTAGACCCCTATAAACCAAGAGGGGAGAGAATTAAAAATAAAATTTCCTGGCCAATTGAATATTCCGTTCAAGTACTATACATGTTATACATATTGTTTTTTGTATTTGGTTTGTAAAAATGATACAGGTCTTTGAAATTAAGCAGTTTTGCTAGTCAATTCACACACTAAAACAGAAATAAAAAATGTGAAAACGTCATAGCACCTTCTTAAATTACGTATATTGTGCCCTATGTAATACATTATACTGAAAAAACATACTGTAATTTTCAAAATAATTATTTTAATTTGATAACTTAGAAATATTTGAACATGAATGAGTAGTTTATACTGTATGGAAATTGTATGGATTGACCCTTATGTGAAGTTACGAGAATTCAAAGAATTAGATAAACGACTAAATGATGCAAAAGCAAGTAAAACTAACATTTATTTCAATTAAAAAAATGTACATTTCAGACTGTACTTCATAAACATGCTTTTGAGAAAATGAAACACGAAAGAAATAGTTTTGCTAAACTTACAAAATAAAAAGAAGTAACTAATGAAATTTTAGCTTAGTTCAAGTTACTCTAGTAACAAAAGTATGCTGATACCAATGATTAAAATTTAGTAGCATCTAAAAGACACTTCAATATGTTACCTAAAAAAATTGAGTAACATTAGAGCATTCCCTCATCTTCAAAAAAACATCTGAAACAGAGGAATTAATGAAATTTTTGGAAATTTTCGATTTTTTAAAGTAGTTTCGTCATCAAGAAATTAATAAACAGTTACTAAATTAGAGCAGATAGTTAGTTATAGATAGTTTTTCAATCTGAATTATTTTTACTGTTATTTTTTCATTAAAAGAGCTGGAAGAGTGATTTAAAATCTGAAGTAAATTGGCAAAATTTCAATCTTTGTTAATATCTCAGATTAAAAAAAAGGTCCGAATAAATTTTACTTTGCTCTTTCTCAATAGAGAATTGTTTACAGAATGCGGAAATATTTTTTTTTTAAGTGTACGTTTATAACTTATGGAGTTATTGAGTCACAAACTGGTAGTGATGGACTCTGAAAATTTAGGCTTAGCGTAAGCATCAACTTCTAATTTCAATAACAAAGCAACAAACAGTTTTTAAACTTCCATACTTTGCATTCCCTTATAGATATGTATGGTTTACCTGAATAAAAATTTTCATTGAAATCTGTGACATGTCAGCCACAGCTGATTTGCTCATTTCGCATGGAATGTCCCTGCTTTGGTTTTGAAGTTGCTTCTTACCACAAACTACACTGTATACAAGTTTATTTTGCCACAACATCAACTTTTCAAATTGAAATACTAAATATGTTTTGTTGTATGAATAAAAGGAAAAAGGTAAGTTTTCGAATTTGATAGTTCGTCTATGAGGAGTTGGAAATTTATATGTATGTAATTGTGTTCGACTCCAATTCGAGTTGTCTTATGTTCTGCTATTATAGGAGTAGTGAAACTATGTATGAAAAAATGGTAAGTTTCATTTTTGTTACTCATTTCAGGGAGTGTCCAGACCCATTGACCCTTTCCTTGCCACTGTTTATGATACAAGATCTTTCTGCATCTCTTCTATAGTTTCATATTTTTACTTTTAGGCTTGGGATCAAATCAGAGGACGAGGAGTACCGAATAGTCGATTGGACTTCTACAACTCCAAAAAACGACTAAGTGCAGTTCTGACTATTGCAAAAAATATTCAAAATGTAAAAAGGGTTGGTAGATATCGGAGATACAAAATTTTAAGTATGTTTTAAAACTTTTGAACTTTACTTTAACTTTTGTACTTAACTGAAAAAAAAAAAAGAATGAAAGCAAGCAGAAACAAATGAAACATTTTCAGATTAATACAAAGCCTAAAAATAGTCGCTTGTAAACAATTGATTGTATAATATTTTTGGTTGCAGTAACTTTCTGTTTTGTGCTTACTTTAATTTTATGTGAATTCATTGCTAGAATATAATTCCTTATTAACTTAACCTCAAAGGAAGCAAACTTTTGAAATTGGGTCTTCTTTCTATGTGTAATTGTGCATGCACAAGAGGTTTGAAGACAGATAAGTCTCCTCTCCATTTGAAAAAAATTGAATTTTTGCCCCTTTGCACGTCGCATGTCGTTTATTAATTGAGATCATTGTTTTCAACCCAAGCAACCAAGGCTTAAGCTATTCAAGACCACCTAACCTGCTCCCCCCCTCCGCTCTTCCTTTGACCCCCCCCCCCCTTTTGTTGCGTGCACTAGCTGCCTATGTATTTTCGCAATGCATAGTGATTTTGTTTGCTAATGTAATTTGCATCTACAATAAACTCTTTCTTGTTTAGTTTATTAAGCATAATTTCAGAATGTAAAACATGATGCACAGCTATGTTATAAATGAATTTATGGACAATTATTTAACACTCATTGAAATATGCCACATAGTAAAGAACAAAGTTTAGTTAAAGAGAAGCTGCAAAATGGTAGAATATTTCTGTCACTAGCACAGCCAGAATTTTCATTGTGGGAGCAGTCCTAACAGGTATATAAATGGTATACTAAGATCAACAATATAAAATTAAGGTGTTGTGGAGGGTTTGAACCACCCACTCTCTACTATGCCTTTCAGTGCAGCCATTAAAGATAAATACTTTACTTTACAAATTGCTTAGCAAAGGGGGTATGGATATTAAAAAAACGTAACTCCCCCCACCCCACCTCTTTTTATAAAATCCTGGATGCCAGCTTGTCACTTAGGAATTTTAAAATTACTTTAAGGACATGATTATCTTATATAATTAAAAACTGAGCTTATGTATCTATGTCCAAGTAATTTCTCCCAAACGGCAGTGAATTGACCATCGAACCAGGTATCAATAGTTTTGTAATTTTCCAGTCTTTATGTTTGGCTATTTAACATAATCCTCTGATAAAAATTAGCGGAGATTATTAAGTAAAAACTTAATTCGCAACTCCAGAGCTCGAATATGCTACCTTGCAGTGATTAATAATACTAAAGAAAAAGGTAAAACATTCCATTCCATGTGTTTTCTTTGGGGTAAATTACAGACTTCGGACAATTGATGGTGTAATGTAATTTCGGAAGAATAGAAAAGGAAGCTTCCTACAAACAAAAGGAAAAATTACTGTCATACACTAAGTGTCAAAGCAAGTTATAAGTTACGGCGTGTGTTTGTTTTACCTTTTTCATCCGCCATTAGACAGTGACTGCAGCGCCCCCTATAGTTTATTAGAGTTGCGAATTATGATACTTAGATTTTGACATAAAATCTTTATTTTTTGAGGGCTTTCCTCCATTCAAATTATTATTCAGTGTTTCATTTCAACTTTCAGTAACTATACTTTAAAAAACATTGAAAACAAAGATGTGTTGCCAGTTTTGTTTCGAATATGAATAATACAATTCTGGTTTTTGTTTTGAGGCTTTTCCTGTAATCGGGGATTTAAAATGTTTCCTTTTTGATTATTTTTCCGCAATCTACCTCAAAATTTTACTGTTTTTTTTTTTTTTTTTTTTGTTTAAGCCTGATTGTTGAAACGTGTCACTTGACATAACTTTTATTTTCGAGGTATACCATTCAAAGCCGGTCGACGCAGCTAGTTTTACAGAAAAAATTAAGGAGTCGTGAAAATAAGAACTAAAATAATCATAAAGTAGACCGTGTTTCTTTCTTTTTGTACCCGATCGGCCAGGAGACCCCATAGCACCTACAGCCCAGAAACTTGGCACAGAATTTGAATGTACTCCGTGGGTCTGCATCTCGAAGCCCAAATTCTAAACTTCAAATTAGTTCTTTCATAATTAACTAATTAACCTAAAATTTCACATATTTCTCCTAATTTGGGGGTAAAAAATCCTCCCAACCTCTAACATTATACATCGTTGGAAGGGGTATTCATTTCCAAACAAGATGATGTTTGTTCCATTTCTCTCAATTAATTAGAACTGAAGATATAAGCTATTCTAATTGAAACAATTTTCAAGGCTTTTCTTTCTAGAAAAAGCTATAGCACTAGGTCCATTTTCCAGACAATGGGGTTGTTTCCTTCAATCAAACGTAGTACTTTTTGTCACTGAAATTGATAGAATGAGCAGAAAAAATAACATGGACCCAGAAAATACTTTCATTTTCCCAACAGTTATTTTTTAATTAATTTTTTAAAATGTCTGATTCTTCAAATAAGGCATGGTCTTTATGACGTCACAAACGATGCACTATGGCGCATCTTTCTACCGCATTCTCACGCTATGATAATCAAGAAGCGAATTACAATTGGGTCATTTTCTCTAAACTGCTAAATTCTTGTCCTTGCTCCAAAAATAACAAACTAACTAGTATAGAAATAAAACTGACGCTAGAATGCTTTAACAACATGTTTTTATGTTTGTAAAATAAGTTAAAACAAACACTCTATTATTATTATACATTTAAATAATTTTTTGACATGATAAATGTCATTCCCCTGTGTGTCCCTACCTCCACCTTAAAGCAAAATCAGCTCTAAAGATTCAGGAAGCCATGCATATTTGTACAGAAAATGTTGTTTAACCTCTTAAGAAGTGTTATGCAATGTTGTAAAATAGAAAAAAAAAAATTCTTCAAGGTTTGCATTATTTAAAAAAAAAATAGTAAAAAATGTCCTTTGATTTTTTTTGTCATTCCCCTGTCAAGGAATGGAATGAAATTTTCTCACACCTGGTAATAATTGTATTAACTCAAAATTTAATCTTTGAATTCTGGTCTCATCATAGAAATAATCTTAATTAGTTCTTTTTGAATAAATATACGTTATCGAGTATATTCGGGTGATATCAAGTTAAATCTTGCTAAGTATTTTTAATGAGTGTATTTACCCTGTCTTTGATAATTCATTCAATTTTGTAATAATCGCTCAATGAATGATTGACTCTTGTTTGTATAGAGTTCCCCCCCCCTTACTTTAAGTGACATTGGTATTTGTTGTTTGCAGTTATGACAATATATAAGTTAACTTTAATTTTTGTCATTCCCCTGTAAAATGTAAGGGAAACAAATAACCACAGTAACTACTTTTTGGACACCACGACACTGGATCTTTTTCAATTTCATAAAAGTAGTGTTTCTTTTTCCCACATAAATTATAATATCGTCAGTAAAACGCATTATTTCCTCTAAGTGTCATTCCCCTGGCACAGTGAATGCCATTCCTTGCCCTGTCCAAATTGCGCTGTTTAGGGAAAATGACCCAATTGCACTCTACGCTTGCTATCAACCATATCGTTGCCAATACACGTGAGTAAAGATGTGAATTAACTATTTTGGACTGTGAATGGCAACACTGAATGGCATTTCATCATTTGTGATGTCATCAGCAGAAGCGTTAAACGATGAATGAGCACAAATTTAAGTAATTTTTTAAAAATATTAAACTAAAAGAAATTATTTAAAAAATGGTCAGGTTCTATGTTTTTAAACATGCTCTTTCAGAAAAAAATACTTTTAAAATTTTCAAAACGACCCTATTTCAAATACTTTTTTTAAACATTTTGGGGAAAGTTGTCATTTGTGCTTAAGAATGTTTTACTGTTTTAACTTTAGGTTAAATTCATTGTGCATATGTTTATTGATTTTCTTTTAAATTTGAAAGTTGCTTGACGAATTTGGCGATGAACAATAGAGTTGCACAATTATTTTACATTTGAAAGCTACTGTAAATGTACTTTTGATCTATTTTTTTTTTTTTTTGGTTGGAAAAGTATTTTAAATTTTTCAAAGGATTGTATTGAAGTTTTCAAAGCGTGATTTGACATTAGAAGGGGAGGAGGTGCTTTTTTTTTATTCTAGAGGGGGTATGTTTCCCCTTTTCACAAATGATAGCTTTTCTAGAGAAAAGTTCTTTTTCATACGGGTACGGGATTTTCTTTTTTCCCTAGATGTACCATGTTTTTAATTACGTTATTTCTCTGCTGGGAAATTTTCGTTTAAATATTTTGGTTACAAAGATTGGATCGCTTATTGACCGGAGTTTGTTTTGCTCGCTAACAGGTGGGTTACTGTCGCTTGACAAGTTTGGCGCTAAACAATAGAGATATGGGATTATTTTACAATTTGAACTACTCTTAATGTAAGTTATTGTCCTTTTTGTTTATTTGGCAAGACATTTTAAATTGCAAAGGATTGTTTTTAGGTTTTTAAAGGTTTTTTATGCATTTTGGTAAAAGAAAATGATTATTTAACATCAGACCAGGGAGAGGGCAGGTTTGGTTTGATCGAAAGATTTTTTTATCTTTGATCAGATTGAGAATCAATCGGAGTTCCCTTCTCTGGCTAATTGGCTGGGTTACGGTAAGGGCAAGTTTGGTGATAAACAATAGATTTGCTGGATTATTTACATTCGAAAGCGACTGTTTATGTGATTTGTTCTTCTTTTTTTTTTTGTTTGTTTGGCATAACATTTTTTATTGCAAAAAAAAAAGTTACGCGTCACTCACAAAAGGGCTGGGTTCCGGTAGCTTGGTTGCCTGGCGCGTTACGACGGAGCAATCCAGTGGAGGATTAATCTTAAGTTGTAAAACAAACATAAATGTAATTCAATGTTTCTGCGAATCGTTTTGAATTCCAAGAAACTTTTGATTCGTTTTTTACCAAACGAAATGTAAGACTTTTTCTTCTTTTTTTTTTCTGACAAAGATTATTGAATGTCCCACAGGATTTTTTAAAAAAATTCATTAGACCGATTTGTTAGTTAATTAATCGGAGTTCACTTCTCACTCTAACAGCTGGGTTATGGTAGTATGGTTGCTTGGCGATTTTGGCGATGAACAATAGAGTTGCGAAATTTTTTATACATTTGAAAGATACTATTTATGTCTTGGGTCAATCCATACAAGTTGAACAGATGGGTGCGCTCGATCATTTTTAATTTTTTTGAAACTCATATCTCTAAAAGCTGCATATGAAGGATGTTTAAAACCACTTTTATTTTTTCGCTAAATTGGACTTTTGATTTTTTAGAGGTCATCAAAAGTGGTTTTCACAGTCAAAAATGGAACTTTTAGACCTTTGCATTTTGGCCAAAATCTATTTGAATTACATTTATGGCAGTTAATTTTACGCTTTGATGTTAAAGTGCATAAGATGATAGTCTTATATGCTGAGTTATGTGGCTGTAACTTAATAATTAAAATAATGACAACAGGTTCAAGTTCAAGGTCAAATATAAAAGTTTTACTCATTTCAATGGGGAATAACTCGCGTTGGGGACAGAAACACAAAATGAAATATGTCAAAAACTAATCACTGGAACCAGGCTAATAAGAATATGTAACTGTTGCCATATGTTTGTTTACCATTTATGGATTATAGCACCTCAAAAATCGGAAAAATGGCATCTTTAAACCCCCTGTAAACCAGAAGGGGATGGAAATGTTTTGTGTATTTCGTTTGTAAAAAAGGTACAGGTCTTTGAAATTGAGTAATTTTGCTAGTTAATTCACACTCTACTTCAACAGAAATAAAAAGTGTGAAAACTTCATTGCACTTTCTTAAATTACGTATATTGTGCTGAAAAACATATTGTAAGTATAAAAATATTTTTTTTAAATTTGATAACTTAAAAATATTTGGTCATGAATGAGTAGTTCATACTTGATTTACAGCTTAAGTAGTTAATTTATAGACTATACTGATAATCTACACACAAATTTTCAATGCATACAAACATACTCTCTGTACATTAACTTATGTAACTTGCCTAAACACATGCAAAAACATTATCTACGTAGCTGAGCGTTTTTCATTTCTTGCTGGAGTGTAGTTTTAAGAAAAAGAACTCACAGAGTAGTACTATAGTTCTTGTGACACAGTATGTAGCATACTGAAATACTTTACTCAAATACACTATAAAAATGGAAAGAACTTTGTTAATTTATGTAATCACGAAACGAATGTCCTCTTGAGAACTGAGTGGCATTTCTATGCAGTATCACATGGTAATGGACAATGAAACAGAATCAGAGGAACCCTAAAAAGAATTGTGACTGAGACCAGCTTGAAAAGAACTACTAGAAGTCCCATTTTAATTCCTACAAAAATGTGGACCTTCTGCATTTTTGCTACCAAACGTTGTATCTATCTTTGTGAGCACTCAGTGTATTAAAGTACGCTTACCCTTGTGAACTGGTGCATTATCCTGGTAAAAGATTGATTTTTTCTTCTACAAGTCAGGCCTCTTCTCCAGAACTTTAGCATCCAGCTGGTCAAAAAGGTTCGCTGAACACCAAAAATTGTTTATTTTTCGAAAATAAACAATCTAAAATATGCAATTGTGAGCTATTTCGAAATTGGAAATCCAGAAACAATTTTATTAAACTTTCAATGATATTAGAGGGAGTTTTCGGAAGCTTTACCCCTGTAATTATTCGAATTTCAAACCCTTAAACAAAGTTTAAGGCTATTTTAAATGATATTGGAGAAAGGGGGGAGGGATGGACTCTCCCCCATAAAATTTTCGAAGTTAGTTGTTTAAACGCAGTTTTAGAGCACCTTTGGTAATGTTAGTAGGAGAGGCTTGAGACCTGTCTTCGGCAATTTTCCGATATTGGAATCATAGAAACGCAATTTTAGATGACTGACTGACTCATAAGAAGCATTTGCACTCAAAGGAAGTATTTTCTGAATTTAATGCAACCATGAGATGCTGTGGACCAAACCAATGCATAGTAAAGGAGAAAAATGGAGTGACATTTACACTTCTACTTCGTTAAAATATTTTAAAAGTTAAACTGCGATTGACAGTATTAAAATCAATGTTTTCTTTCCTGATTTTAACAACAACAACAGAATTACAGCTTAGGATTATGCTGTGATTATAATTTTGCATATCAATGGAAACTTGGATAAGAATTCTGCTGAAGAAAAAACCCCATTAAACCGATATTTTTCGGCCCAGGTTTGAACCCAAACTCTTACCCCTATTAGCACACTGTTTTATCCAATCAAGACAGTGTACCTTTGCTCCCAACTGTGAAGTAATGTGCAACAAAAACAGGAAAAATAACCGCTTTTTTGACAAAAAAAAAAAAGCAATATTTAAATCGTGTATTTATTTTTCATCATTAGCAGGCATGATAAGCATTAAAATGAAGAGTAAATCACGAAATTATATAAAGGAATAAAAAGATCTCCTGTAGCGACAGAAAAGCAGTCTAGAAAAATCATAGATGTTCAATGATATTATCAGGGTATGTTCGGGAAATCTTCCCAGGAATATTATCAGAATCTGAGCTATTCATGCAAAGTTTTAGGGAGTCTTTGGGGATATTAGATGTAGGAAAGGTTTAGGGTTCTTCGAAAAATATTCAGAGTCCTAAAAATGAAATTTTAGACAATGTTTATGGATGGGGCAGGGCAGTTTCTCGAGAGTTTGGACAGGGGTGCACTCCTAGTCCAATATGTTTCTTGAAATTGTACTGAAGTCCTTACGTAATTCTAGACCATCACTGATGGTAATAGAAGACATGGGGTTCGGGACATTTTCATAGTCAAAGTTTCAAAATTGCGCTTCTAGGCTACATTTGATAGCGTAAGTTGAAGGAATAGAGTTCGGGATCTCTCTTCCTCTTTTTTTTTTGTCAATCTTTTTTATTTGATTAAATGATTGATAAAAAATTTCCGAGAAACTCTCTATCAGTTTTTTTTTTCCAAAACTGTTTGGCTGCTTTGGTTTTCCCATAATGTAATTTTCAATTTCCAGCTTTATATATTTTTATTTGTTTGAAATACAAGCATTTGCGACCCCCGTCAAAAAAAACGTTCAACATTTAGAACTGATATGGTTCTTTTTAGAGATGCCTTTCACTTTCTTTTGTTTTAAATGTCATGCTTCCTGAATATTGCTGTAAAATTCTTGTTTAATTTGCTTTTTGTATTTAAACACTTAGAACTACTGAAGTGACTAGTCATGACATTTTCAAAATCTCGTATACTCTGTTTCAACCTTTCTCTATTTAAAATGTATTTTGGCGGCAGATATATTTTTCTCCACTTAACTGTGATTTCTACAATATTGTTATTAAAAAAAAAAAATGCAATTATGTCAGCTGCCCCTATAAAGTTACGTTTTTACACAGATTCATTTTTTATTTGACTGAAGTTTGGTTAAAAAAAACATTCGTTTCATCGGCCCTCAGTTAGGTAAATCATAATGCAGAACCTTAAATGTTCCTAAATAATATTCAAAAATTGCATTTGCTTTCAAAATTTTGTCAAAAAAATCCTTTTTTGACACCTTTATTCTATTTGTTTACTTATAATTTCTATTCCATTTTCGTAAGATCGTGAAAGTTTCCTTTCTTGTTTTTTTGATCACGAATTTAGCAGCCTGATTTTTGAAAAATGGGGGGGGGGGGCAACATCTTTCTTGCCCTATGTTTTGTCAGTTGGTCGCTTTGATCTCTGCATATGTCATAATATAAAGACTCAACTTTTTAAATATTTTCTTAGTGGGTGTGGCTGTACAGCATGTACAAATCACTACTTTTTATGTACCAAAAATCTTTTTAGAAAGTTGATAGTTTATATTATGATACATAATGGTACTTGATATTTAAATGTGTAGCAATTTTAAGCATATGTTTGAAATTCCGGAAATAAAATGCAAATGTATTCATAAAAAAGTCACATTGGTGCAAATGGATTGATCATAGTGTATGTTTTTAATTGATGAAATAGTAACATGTTCATGATTTTATAGGCATGAAGTTAATTTATTTTTTAAAACATTTTGATTGACTGAAGCTTAAATAATCCCCTGTTCAAATTTTTCTCCACAGATTTAGATGATTATAAAGTGCACCAAGATTTTCAATTGAACTGCCCAACTAATGGAAACAAAAATATTCCCCTTGTCTTAAAAAAAGAATTGGAAGCTGAGAAGAGGAAGCGAAATGTATGCGAAAATGGATATTTTACAGCAGTAAAAATGCCTACTCTTGACCTTACTTTATTTATAACCCGACTCACATCAGTGCAAGTTCACTGTTATTTCTTTATCTACTATTTTTGTGCAAAATACTAGATAAGAGTAAAACTTTTAATTTTCAAATCGCAGAATTCCAATTTTTAAGGAACTGCTCGTTAATGTCAATGCACCTGTTTTTTTTTAATTGATATCGAAAACAAACAGAATACTGTTCTCCAATATAATAGTCACATAGCTGTTGTTTGTAAAGCTGCTTCCATTAATTGTTGTATCATACATTGGTCGTAAAAAAAAGAAAATAAATAAGTTTTTGCACTTTCGCCTAAAATGAAATAGTTCATCTAGATGTTGTCTAAATGTGCACATGCTTATTTTAAAAGAAAAACTGTATAGAAACCAGTTTTAAGTATAACTGCACAAGAGCATTTTCTAGGTAGAAATTTCTTTACAATTTCAATTCCTACTAGAATGCTCATCGGAAAGAGTTATCGATTGAAAAGTGTTTTGCGGTTGTTGCTCTAATACAAGCGGGCCATAACTTGCGTCATATTGGTCATTTACAGAAAGTTTCAGCTAGTGAATTGCAATGCACCATTAAGAGAAGTACTAATATTAAGAATAGTTTTTTTGACCGCTCATGTTCCGGGCGACCTCAGAAAATGTCAGAACCTGATGGGGTGTCCATGATTAAACGACCTTACTTTAAAATTGTCTAGCAATGAAACTGTTGTTCAGAAATTAACTAAATATTGTGTTCAATGATGACGTAATGAAGAGATGAGAACGTGTTTGAGCAAATAAAAAAATACTTCAAAATTTCACTTTTAATGCTATACATTACTTCCTGATCATCAAACCTTGATCCATATGACCTTTGACTTTAGAGGCATTTTAAACATCTCACACATAGTGATAATTCTAGAACTTTACCTGTCTTTAAATACAGCTTATTGCGACATACAGTCAATTCGCTGTAACTCGAAGTCTGATAACGGTAATATTACTACAGTAAAACCTCGCTACAACGCTATCCGATACAACGATAAATCCCTCTACAACGATAATATTTCGCGGTCCCGGTGAACTTGCATAGGAGTTAATGTTATCCTCTTTTCAATATTGCGATATTCTCTACAGCAATAAACCCCTGTAAAGCGATGTTTTTTAAAGTTTTCAACCCCTCTTTATTACGATAATTTGGTTTTCAAGTACAGTAAAATCCTGAAAATAACCCCTCCTATTTTCAAAAAAAAAAAAAAAGAGAAAAAACTTAAAACTTTATTTTTTCTTTAAAAATGGTTAGCTCTAAGTTTCGCGCTACATTTTAAACAATGCGTTTCCAAAATGGCGTCGCGCTGGAGATCCGAAAAGGTGTAACATCGACGAAAACGAAAGATTTGATTTTTTTCACTAGTGTATTTTTCCTTAAGATGGCAGGGAGAAAGCAAATTTCATTTCAAGATAAACTCAACGTCATCAGCGATATTGATGATGGAATGAAGCAGGTTGATGCAGCTAAGAAATATGGATTATATCAATCTACAGTTGCAACGTTCCTCAAGAAGAGGAAACATATTGAAGGTGTGAGATCAAATTCAGTTAATCCCAAGCGAAAACGACTAAAAGTCGCGACTAATGAAAACATTGATGCTGTCGTCCTGAAGTGGTTTCAAGAGATGAGGGCAACAAATATCCCAGTAAATGGACCCTTGTTATGTGCACAAGCACGGAAATATACAGCAATGCTAGGGAACGAAACTTTTAAAGCTAGCAATGGTTGGCTAATGCGTTTTCGGGATCGCCACGGAATCACTTTCCAGGAAATTCACGGAGAGAAAAAATCTGCTCCGATGAACGAGGCAAATGCCTGGAGACAAGAGAAGATGAAAGATATTCTTCAAAAGTATGCACCAGAAGACATTTACAACGCTGATGAAGCTGGGCTGTTTTTTCAACTCCTCCCTGATAGAACATTGGCGTTTAAGGGTGAAAAGTGTCACGGCGGGAAGAAATCAAAAACAAAGATTGACTGTTCTTCTGTGTGCCAATAGTACAGGAACACATAAAATTCAACCTCTTGTCATCGGCAAATCTTTGAAGCCAAGGTGCTTCAAGAATGTGAGAAGTCTTCTTGTGGAATATAAAGCCAATAAAAAGGCTTGGATGACGTCTAAATTTTTTTCTGAATGGTTGCTGAAGTTAGATAAGGAAATGAAGAAGAGGAAGAAAAAAATTGCATTGTTGATTGACAATTGCTCCGCTCACACCTCAATTCCAAAACTACAATGCGTTGAAATTGTTTTTTTTCCGGCCAACTGCACTTCCATATTGCAGCCACTCGACATGGGCATAATTAAATGTTTTAAAGGATACTATAGGAAACGTTTGGTAGAATCGATACTTCTGGGGATTGAAAATAAAGTGGAAGACCCTTTTAAAGCTGTAAATGTTAAGGACTCATGTGACTTTATTGCTAAAAGTTGGTGGGCAGTAACAGAGAAAACCTTTCTGAATTGTTGGAAAAAGGCCGGTTTAGGTGTCTTAGAAGATAAAATGTTATCTGATTGTGATGAAAATTCCTCAGACTGTGATATTTTATATGATCAGGAAATAGTTTTGAATCTCCAAACATCTGTGTCCCAACTCGAGGAAAAAACGGGCAAAAAATATGGAGTGAACGTGGAGGATTATTTGACAGCGGATGACGATCTTACTGTTTTCGCAGGAGTTACTGATGAAGAAATTCTCTCTGAAATTACTGGTGAGATGAAACATAGTGGTGATGAAGACGATGAGGAGGAAGAAGAAGATGATGATAATACGAGTTCATCACAATCCTTATTGTCGACCCAGGAAACACTTCAATCAGTCAAATCTCTGCGGACATTTTTTTCAAGCCTTCCATCCACAAACGAGGATCATTTTCGTGCTTTGGACTCAATGTATACCTTGTTGGTTGACTTAACAATCAAAAAAGCGGCCAAACAAACAAAAATATTGGATTTTTTTTCAATAAAAACGGATTTGAGGTTAATTTTCGAGCTTATTTTCGGAATTTCTTTCAATTGATAGTAATATTTATTCATAATTAACACCTTGCCAATAAATGTATTACAGATATACTATATATAAAAACATTTACACCTAGGTAATGCATATACTATAACATTTAAATAAAAAAAACCTATTGTATTATCAAAATATATATGCCCTCGATATAACAATATATCCCTCTACAACAATATATTTCTTTGGTCCCCAAAATATCGTTATAGCGAGGTTTTACTGTATAAACTAAAAGTTTTTATCAAGTCCCGATCCCTTTGTTTTTAATTCCATGCTAATTATGCTCAATGTCTCGAAGTTTTTTCAAAGATGACTTGAAATTTATTTTGAAAGAACAAAAAAAAAAAGAAAACAAAAGAAAGAAATATATAATTCTTTTTTTACTTGCAATTCCTGCACAATAGGCTTTTAAAGCAAAGAGAAAGCCTGTTAAGCCAATGTGCAATAAAGGAGTTACACGTGCGGAAATAGCTTGTTTTCTTTTGTTGTACTGTACTGTTTACAGTTGGATATGTTGCTGGACTACGAATCTGCTTTTAAGCTGTCAAATTGCCAAGTGAACTTATTGCACCTTTATTCCAAGTCTGACCTAAGTTAAGATGCATTCACCTTCATGCTTTAGTTCAATCATTTGTTGATAAGTTCCCTTGAGAGAGAGATAGATTGAATTTTCTTCAGATGTCTAAAAGCTAAAAATCTTGGACTTAGAAAGTAAATCTTATTTGTAACATTGAAAGGAATCCAACTATTAAAAAAAAAAGATAATACATTGAAATATGGCTCCAAATACTGTCAATGATATTTAAAGAGAAACTTCAAAAGCGGTACGAATCAATGAATCTGAAACGAATGAAGAGGTGCACCTTTCCTGAAGTAGAATCAGTTCTATTCAAGTGGTTCCAACAGTATTGAATTCAAGACCATGCTATTTCTATAAGTAGATGTTCGCTGCATGAGAAGCAATGAATTTTGCTATATTACTGAACATAGAGAATTTCCACGTCAGTGCTGAATGGCTGGAAAAGTTCACCAGACACAACTTTGTCTTCAGAACTCTACATGGAAAAATTGTGCAAGTTTTGCTTAAAAACATTTAAGTTCTGTGATTTTGTCTGTTATATGTACATATTAATAAAAATATTCAATGGTTTTTGATATTAAAATGTCAAAAACCGAAACTAGCGATAAGTCAAACTACCGATAAGTCGGAAGTTTTTCGTTGGTCTCTTTAGATTCGAGTTAGCTAGAATTGACTGTATTTATAGCACTTCCCAGAGCATACTTTACTATGGTGAACTATAGAGCAAGCTACTTCACGATTTCTGAAGATAGATGAAAATGATACCTGTCATGTTGAACATGTTGTGATGAAAGATTTGTTTAAAACTATCATAAGTGCATAGCAAAGGTGTAACTCCCAAAAAGCGCCCTCTACTGGTGAAATTTTTAACCACTTAAATGCCCCTTCATAATGTTTTGCTCAAAATTTCATTACCTTCTGAGCGATAGTTTCGCCGCTAGACATTTTTAAAGTAGGATTTTTAATTATGGGCACACTGTACTTGAGAGATATCTAAGAGAAATAAGCTGAAATAAGCTCATAACAGTTGTAAAAAGAAAAACTTTAGTTCCGTCTAGAACTAAACGAGCCTACTTGCCCGTATACCCATACTACTTTTTAGTACCTGATCAATATTCTCAAAAATAACTAAAATCGAAAATTGTTTCAAACGTATTTTTTTTAATATTTTAAGCTGATTTCTAGGAATAAAATATTCCTTACTCATCTAAAAAATTAGATGCGTAAAAAAAAAATTAAATTAAAAAGAAAGTAAAATCTGTGACCTACTTCCCCCAATTAATTCTAATTTGAATTCCGAAACTTTGAATTCAAATTATGTTTTTCGCAATCACGAGTTGCGACAAGACGCTACTGATTTGAGTTATTGTTTCTAGAAACGGCTCCCCCCCCCAAGCATGTCCCTCCTCCTGGGTGGTTACGTGTGTATAGTTGTGTGTGTAGGCTTACGTGTGTGCACGTAGGCGTGTGTATGTGTGTAAAGGCTCGCGTCGCGTAGGCGAGGGTGTATAAGCATGCGTGTGTAGGACATGGACGCCACCGCCCAGCAAAAGTGGATTCCGGGGGACAGTGCTCAGGACCAGCCGCGCCGCCGCCGGTGGTGCTGCAAGCCTGGTCCAAGCTGAAAAAGGAACCGTAATGTCAAGGACAGTCAAATGAAAGCAATAAGCAATCGTGATTGCTCAATAAACAAACTAATAAAATAGCAGCACCTTTTAAACAAAGCAGCTAATACACTTTTTTCCATTAAAAAAAATTCTTTAACAGTTTTCAAAACAAAAAAATAATAGAATTAATAAGCTCATTAAAATACATCATATCAAAAAAAAATACTTTCTTTTTCCCCTGTTGCCAAAAATAATTTTTTAAATGAATTAATACACTTACCAAAATAAATAAAAACAATAAAATGTCAACTTAAAGGGGAAAAAATCGTCTGCTCAAATCTTTATGTAGAAACATGAACGACTTCGAGTTTATCCGCCGAAAGCTGAATACCTAAATTAAAACTTCAGCATGAAAATAAAAACAAGTCATACTAACAATAATTATTTCACAGTTAAAACCGTAGCTGCGGAGTTAGAGTCGGAGTCAATCTCATTTTGGGTAAAGGAGTCGGAGTGGAATACCAAGAATCAGAGTCAGTCATTTGTCCTCTGTGCATAAATTTTTGACAAAGCTACAAAGTCAAAGTCGGGGAGTCGGAGTCCGACTAATTGTCGGCCACAGGAGTCGGAGTCAGGTGCCTCTAAATTCTCGGAGTTGGAGTCTGGAGTTTGGCATCAATAGCTATTTCCAACAAAGTTTGTTTGAAATGAATCCGCCTTCAAGTACGGAATCTACATTGACTTTCAGTTTCCCCGTAGGTGCTAATGTTAAGGGATTTGAACCGTTCAAAATTGAACGGAAAATTGTTCAAATCAAAGAAATATTTCATATACAAGTTTTTCATCAAAAGCTCTTTCCAACAAAGTTTGAAGCAAATTTGCCTCACAGTTCGGAATTGTCTTGAATTTCCCGTAGGCGTTTTTTTGAACTGTTCAAAATCGAATAAAAAATAGTTCAAATCAAAAAATGAAATGTAGGAATGAGGTGTCCTCGCCGAGATCTTTTGAACAAAAAAAAAGTTGTTCGAATCGGACTATTCACTTAAAAGTTATTGGGGGGGGAAGGGGACATACCGACAGACATTTTTCCCTATCTCAATACCCTACTTTCCCATTTTTTATTTTTCGATATTTATTTAGTTTTTTTTTTGACTTTTTTTGTTTTTTGTAATATTTTCAAGATGCATTAAGCCTTCTTTCATGTTTTTTTTTTTGCATTTCTCCGACTTTTACTGGGAAAGTAGGCTAAAAAGCTGTCTTAAATCCCGCTGGCTTGATAGGAAATAACATACCAATCTCTGCAGTCAAATGATGCCTCCAAGCCACTGGCTTAAAACCTGACCAAACCTCAAGAAAATCACTTCACAGCGGATAGTGAAAGGAAAAGGTTTAACTGGATTAGACAGGGTTCGTACAAGTCATGGAAATCCTGGAAAGTCATGGAAAAAAATAAACCAATTTCAGACCTGGAAAAGTCATGGAAAATTTATATTTTCATTACAAGTCATGGAAATTTATTTTGAAGTCATGGAAAAATATCCTGGGCGAAGAGAAAGTAACAATAGCTGAAAGAGCATTAGAAATCTTGGATGACTTAACAGTATTGCATATAAACCCTATTAAAAACTGGAAAATTGAAGAATCCCCATAACAAATCTGAATTTTGAAATTCCATTGCATCCACTTCTGTAGAAGTCGACCTTCTTTTTTTGCAATATGATTTTACGGCTTGGATATCACTAGTTTTGAATTTTTTTATTTTTAACACTTCTCATATTTTTAATATTCTGTAGTAGCAAATTTGCACATTCTTGATTTTGCCATGCCCACTCAAAAAACATAATTGCTTCCGAGTAGGTTTCAATCACTCATTAAAACCATATTTTTATTTATCTGACATTATCTTGGTTAAAGATCTTTAATGAGGCGATAGAAATAGTGAAATTCTAATATTCTAAAACAGTAGTGCCCAACATACAGCCTGCCAAATTGATCCATGTGTAACCCACTGTTAGATTCAGTTCCGGGAATCTAACACTATATTCTGGAATTTCTAAACCTATTACTTTATATGCATTTGAAAAAGTGTAAATTAGTAAACAAGTACATTTGAGTCAGAAGATTTATTTGCTACTGAATGATTTTTTATAAATATCTCTGTTAGAAACATGAATTTACTAAAGAATGGCTTAGAACCAAAATACTGAACCGTTACAATGATGATAAGAAGCACTATTGACACAAAAAGGCAACTTTTAAAGCAAATTCATTGATACTTTAATAAAGAAAAATATTAGACATTAATCATCATTATATTGCACTTAAGGTATTTTTACTTCACTTAAATTTACATAAAAAAGACAAAAAAGAAGAAATTGATTTTTTGCAGTGTGCACTAATGTTTTTTCAACCACAAAGAGGGTTTTCGCTGAGGCAGTTGCATTCACGTAGAAGTTTTGCTTACTCCCATTTTCATAAATTATCAAGTTTGATATTAAATAGTACTATTCTCTTTGTGTAACAAGGTCATGAAATTTTTTATGAAGTCATGACAAAGTCTTGGAAAAGTCATGAAATTTTTTCATCAGAATAGAGTATGAACCCTGATTAGAAAACAACAGGATCGGATATGTGATAATTCGAAATGTATTTTCCACTGACAAATCAAATTTCAAAATACTTGGGTTTAAGGATCATTAGTTTATTTGTCCAGTTGTGGATCAGCACCTGTTATTTGTTCATATCCAATCAACTATCAAGAGTGGAGAGAGTCCTATCATAGCTTAAGAAAGTTTTGGTGGTAGTGTAGTTGGTGATATTGTAAAAATGGATAGGGTCATGGACGCCAAAGGATATCGCACCATCCTTCTGCGACATTTTGTTCCCTCTGGCACATGCTTTTTTGGTTGTGGATCTGTTTTACAACAAGACCCAAACCGTATTTCCAATTTGTGTAAAAAATAAGTTCAATCCAAACAATGTGAATAAGTGCTCCAAAACATAGGTAGGTTGGCCCAAAATCCAAGATGCAGCCTTATTGAACTACTCTGGAAGGTGCATTAGAAACATAAATACAAATACAAAAGTGACGACCAGCAACAGGCTCTGGGCCCAGCTAGGCTGGTCCTAGTCAATTTACAATCCCCATTGAAGATCAATGGCCCTCTTAAAACTATCTCCTCCCTTGCTCATTACCACTTCTTCCTGTAAGCTGTTCCAAGGTTCCACTACTCTGCTAAAATAATAATTTTTCGTAATATCCATGTTAGCCTGAGATTTAAATAGCTTAAAACAATGACCCCTTGTCCTGTTTTCAGTGCTAAATTTCAGCCTTGTAACATCTTTCATTTTAATAAATTTAAACAAGTGAATCATGTCCCCTCGGTCTCTTCTTTGCTCAATACTACATTTTTAGCCTTCTAAGCTTGGAATCATAGTCTAAATGAGAAAGTCCATTTATTAGCCTTGTAGCCTGCCTTTGAACCCTTTCCAATACATTAATATCTTTCTTAAGATAAGGAGACCAAAACTGAACAGCATACTCCAAATGATATCTTACCAAACTTGTATATAAGGGCCGAAGTCTTTCTTTAGATTTGTTTGAAATAGATCTATTGATAAACCCAAGCATCTAATTGGCTTTGTTACTATCTATGCTGCACTGTGTTGACTAAACTTTAAATCCTGACTTATTAAGACGCCCAGATAAGTAACTTTTTCTGCCTGACTAATGACTGAACCTTGCAAATAATAACTTGTACACTTATTTCCATGCCCTAAATGTAGCACTTGACTTTTCCCAACATTAACAGCCATATCCCAGTTAGTTATCAGTCCACTCCGTAATATGATCTAGATCCTCTTGCAGCTGATTTGCTTGTTCTTCATTTTCTACATTCCCCATGACTTTGACATCATCAGCAAAACAATTCATGTTCCCAGAAATATTTTTATGAATATCGTTCATAAAAACAATGAACAAAACAGGCTCTAACACTGATCCTTGAGGAACTGCGCTTAAAACCTCACTCCAATTAGAATAATTTCCCCTTTACAACTACCCTTTTGTTTCCTTCCGATCAGCCAGTTTTTTGCTCAAATGAAAGTTTTCCCTCCTATTCCTATATCAGCTAATTTGCTAAGTAGAGCAACATACGGTACCTTATCGAAAGCTTTTAGAAAATCAATGTAAACATCTACAGGCTTCTTATTGTCCAAAGCCACGGTAACTTTGTCATAGAAATGTAATAAATTACTTGCACAAGGTTTACCTTTCCTGAAACCAAATTCAAAACTAGTCAATAGATTAATAGTCTCTAAAAAATTTATGATCTTAATTTTTATCAATGTTTTAAAAAAATTTCAAACCACCGAAGTTAGTCTCACAAGTCTATAATTTCCCGCACACCCTTTAGACCTTTTCTTGAAGAGCGGATCCCTGGAAAATACAAAGTCCTCAAGCTGTACTATAGCTTGTGTCTTGTTGGTGTCAACTGTTGAGATACAGTTATCGTTAAAAACACTCGAAAAAAGTAATTAAGAACATTAGCAATATCACTATTGTCCTGAATTGAAATTCTGTGTTCATCAATCAGTAGCCCAATATGACTATTTTGAACTTTCCCCGAATTAGCGTATGCAAAAAACCTCTTGGGATTCCTGTTTATGTTATCTGCCAGTCTTTGCTCCAACTGTCTTTTCTGAATCCGTAACAAATACTTAAATTTATGCCTTGCCTTACAATATTAGAGCCTATCTGCACTGTGACCAGTTAAATATTAGATGACAAAATCATATGTGAGAGGAAATTCAATTTAATTAGAATAACATTGAATCCAAAATTTAAACTAACCAATATAGTGCCCCATGTTTGTGGAGGTAAAACTCTTCTAAAAAGACTACTTTGATGAAGGGAACATTTAAGACAAAATTATGATGTTAAAGAATGTTGTGAAATATGTTTTTTTAAATAAAAGATTATATTTGTGACAGAGTATATTTACTTGTGTACTGCTTGGAAAAAGTGAAAAAGAAAGGGTGTATTGAAATTTCTGAGCGATAGTGTATACTTTAATTTATTAACAGACATATCCTGATTAGGCATTATTATAGCCATAATCTAATATTTCTTATAATGAATTGTAGAAAGAATTGTTAATGGTTATTAAGGTCAACTAACTTCACAGAACTCATTCATTTTTCAGGAAACAGCTCAGATTTTTTTTTCTTGCTTGACTTGCAAAATAATAGAGTAACCTTATTTCAGTACAATACAATACAAAAGTGACAACCAGCAACAGGCTCTGGGCCCAGCTAGACTGGTCCTAGTCAATTTACAATCCCCAGTGAAGATCAATGGCCCTCTTAAAACTGTCTACTCCTTTGCTCATTACCACCTCTTCCGGTACGCTGTTCCAAGGTTCCACTACCCTGCTAAAATAATAATTTTTCCTAATATCCATGTTAGCCTGAGATTTAAATAGCTTAAAACAATGACCCCTTGTCCTGTTTTCAGTGCTAAACTTTAGCCCCGTAACATCTTTCGTTTTAATAAATTTAAACAGCTGAATCATGTCCCCTCGGTCTCTTCTTTGCTCAAGACTGTACATTTTTAGCCTTCTAAGCCTGGAATCATAATCTAAGTGGGAAAGTCCACTTATTAGCCTTGTAGCCCGCCTTTGAACCCTTTCCAATATAGCCCCCCCAATATTCAAGAAGGGAAGCAGTAGTTTTCTTGGATCTATTCTTACCATGCACTTGTCCTATATTAGATCATCATGCATGTTGCACTTTTCAGTTTCAGAATTACGGAGATTTTCATCCCTGAGCCCTGATTAATGTTTCTTGAAATACTTGTATTTGTCTTGTGTTCTCTGTAACATAAAAATGCTTAACAATTCATTCATGAATGCATAGAAATTATAGCATGAACTTAATTAATTTAATAAATATTTTTGTTTGATTATTTGTTGTTATTTTCAGCTCCGAAGGAAAGGTATTGAAGAGGATTCTGAAGTAAGTAAAATATTTTTGTGTTTCTTTGGATTCAATTTTTACCCATTGAGTGACTAGCTAACAAAACAAATCAACATATTGTCGCCTCAGAGCAACAGTAAGATATCTTAGTGTTATTTCTGGGATTTGATATCTTACTGTTGCTCTGAGTCGATGATATGAACAGCAGTCAGAAAAAGTACTGTCACTGAGCAAACAACCTGATAATGGCTTTTGTTTTTCACACTCTCTAAAAGTCAGCTCCAGTTAAAAAAGGTTTATGGACTTGAAATGGGCTATGTCGTTCTGTTTAATGATCATCAGAGTATCATTAAGTTTTTAGCCTGTACATTGAATTGGTTCATTTGCACAACTTGTTCATTTAAAACAGTTGCAGGTGATTTCTTTGCGAGAGTTGCTACGCAGAACAAAAATGTTTCACTGGATCAGTAATATTCTTTTAAGAAAAAACAAGTAAAATTTCCTAACAGATAAAAAAGCTGATCAAAACTTAATTGAAGATTTTATATAGGTTTAGATGTCTAAAGCAATTATAGCTCATTTGCTAAGGTTGGTGACCAACATGGTATGTTTTCCATTCTAAAAGTCACTGGTTTGATTCCAACATGGTACAAAATTGGATAATTAAATTTTTTTTATTAAAAAAATTAATTTGAGGTGACATCAGAAAATTTCTCTAAAAACAGAAAAAAAATCACCGAATACTGTCTCACGAGACATTTTCAGTGCTGAAGGGAAAAAAAAATAATTGAATTTAAAATCACATGAAGTAGTGAATTAGTTTCCGATAGAAATTTCTTATCCTCAAATATAGTATGGTCACAAGCGAAAAGAAAACAAAAAAATATTTTGAACGTGTATAAAATGAAAGGTATATCAAAAGACATTAAAAAAAATTAATTGAGAAATTTAAAGTAAAGAGACATAACTATAAATTAAAAATCACAGCTCAAAAGAATGACCATTCATCTTTTAGGAAATTGTACAGTTTAAAGAACCATTTAGGCCCGTTCGTTCATGAACATCATATCTCTAATGAACTTGAAGTAAATGGAACCAAATTGAGAGCAGGCACTTAAAAGTTATTGGGGCCACTTTTATGTATTGTTTATTGATGAACAAACTGAAGCTAAAAAATTTGAAGAAGTCCACTTGATTAAGAAATTTGCGTATTAATGAATATGAGTTGTAACCAGGCCTGGATTTACGTACAAGTTAAGCAAGCTATAGCTTTGGGCGCCGGCTTTGTTAGGGGCCCCCAACTCCTGGAAATTAGCATGATTTGTTCCAAAAAAAAAGTACTTGAAAAAATAAATTTCATTTTCTAGTGCATGAAAACTTTGAAAATTTGGAATAGTGTGGTTACAAACCACAAATGGGAGGGAGTAGGGAGAGTGATGCCAATATATGTCAAATTCAGCTCCTTTCTACATCCTGCACTAAAAGTGTAAAGGCCATGGTTGTCACATTTCTGAAACATATTATAAATTTTTGTTACTCACATGTTTCATATCTTGCTATTTATACAACTCCAAATGCAGCATGTTTGGAAATTCTTTTGATGTTGCTTGCTTTTAGCTTACTTCATCTGCATGTTGTTGATCTGTTTAACACAGAAACAAACAAACAAAAACAAAAAAAAAAAAAAACCTCTATTCCTTTTTGTTTTTTGGCTCACTTGCGACTGAAGCAAAGTTGTTGTCATGAGAACTCTATAGCTTCTTTTAATTTTAAATTTAAAATAACTGTTTCTTACAAAGTTAGAACAGGACTGTAAAAATTTGCAGTCAATTACTAAAATATCAGAGACTGGGAAGTATAAATGAAGTGCATTAAATAATTTTAATTTTTCTAGAGTCATTGAAAATAATTAGATAAGTCTTTGAAAATCCTAAGCAAAGTGGGTTTCAATTTCATTTCTTATCAAATGTATAAATTATGAGTTGTTCAAATGAATAGTATGTTACAATCTTGTTACCTATTTTCTAGAACTGAACCTCATTTCTTTTAAAGCATTTTTTACTATTGTTCATTTTTTATTTAACCCATTCCTTGCCCCGACCGATACAGGATCGGCCGCGCAATTTGTGTTAAAACTGCCCCGGCCGATTCAGGCTCATCGCAAGAAAATGGTTCCTAACTGCCTTCGACGATCCTGTGTCGTCACGGCGTTTCTAGTAGTTTTTGCTTCGGCTGAATATGTGTCGGCGATCCTTCCAGGGGCAGAACCCTGTTATTGCGCTTCTCCTTTGGGTTCTGGTGCTTTTAGGGGAGCGGTAATCGAGCTCTTTTCCTTAGACAAAAGGGATGTAACTTATAGTATTTCACGAAACTTGTTGTAATTTATTTTATTTTATTGAGATATTAACCTTTCAAGTACTCTTGAATAGGACACTTATAAAGCTTCAAATAATCAGGCATTATATTTTTATCTTTTCGGGGAAGCTTTGTTTCTTACCATTCTGGCATTTGAACTCCTGATGAACAAGTGTGAAAATATTTCCTTACGCATTTGTCAATATTTCTATGTTTGAATAAAGCAAATAAACAGAAATATTTTTTCTTGTTATCAAAAATCCACCTTCTTACACAAGCATCCTTCACTAAATTGTTCATAATCCTCAAATTTTATAATTTATTTTACACAATATTATTTTTTTTAATTATCATACATATCTTAATTTTGTACAAGTATGTTTTTTTTTTAAATTATAATGTGTTTACTATGCTTTTTATTTATTTGTATACTATTATTATTTTAATTATGTATTTATTTTTAAATCATGATATTTTCAAACGTAAATTATAACTTTTTATGTTCGCGGCACCCTTTGATGGATTTTTAGTGATACGGTTTTGAATATTTTTAATTTCACAAACAAAAATTACGACGACCGCATTGACTACACGTAAAAGTTGACCATGCAAAACATAAAATAGATACGACAGTACAAATGAAATGATAATATCTTGAGTTCTTTTCGCTTTACTAATACGAAACAAACCTTTCTTTTTCAGATTTTATTTATTGTTTTAAACAGGGTCGGGTTTTTTGCCGGCAAAAAGGTATTTTTGCTGGGACAGTGGAAAAAACTATGGCAAAAATGGAAAAAACCGGCAAAAATGGAAAAAACGGCAAAAACCTAATTGCAAATAAAGTAGCATTATATTGTTAATCAAGAAATAGTAACAATATAATATAAATAATGCACTTTAATATTTTAGTTATGTCTCTCCATGTTACTTCTAATTTATAAGGTGAAAAATAAATAAAAAAGAAATGTTTGGATTGCAAAACTTAAGATTTTAAATGTTTGCTAAAACAATTTTTTCAGAATGAGCTAATTCCTTCAATGCTAAAACAAAGAATGTTTACTTAAGCTTAGTAAATTAATAAAAAGATTGAATTCTAATTATATATATATATATATATATGTACATATATTTAATTAATTACTTTTTTTATCCCACTAAGATTTTTAAGCTATTTATTTAATAACAGAATATTTACTTGAATATAGTAAAATATTAACTTTTCCTCACTAAAGAAATAATGCATTTACATGCAGTACAGTACGTAAAGATTTCTGCACACTAGTCACAACTCTTCAAATGTGTACTGCAAGTTCACATGCAAGTAGAGAGATATTTCTCAAATTTTTCTTTTGTACGATCAAAAATACGAAACCGTTTGTCAGTTGCTTCTCTCACGAAACTAGTTTATTGCTATGCCATGCTTAAACAACAAATAGGTTTTGATGAAGATGGTATAGACTATGATGATTTAAGTGATATTTCAATGTACAGAAATGTGTATTTTGCTTTTTAATTACTTTTATTTCTTTTATTTTATAGTTGTATCTTAAGTATACTTTATATAGATATTTAGTATTCTGTAAAAAATGCTATAATAAACAAGCTAATTACATTTTCATTGTAAGTTAATTATTTGTCTTAGATGTTACAAACTGAAATTTTATGTTAATGTTTAAAAATTTAGAAGTAAAACTGCTCCATAACTTTAAAAGTAAGTTAAACCTTAAAGTTTTTTAAAACTATAACAATAATTAAATTAAAATTTTATCAAAATCTTTTCGTGCTTTTAGTTTTATATAAAAGGGGAAAAAAACTGTTCGTAAGTCGTTAACACAAAATCTATTTTTGCCACTTTGGCAAAAACCTATTTTTGCCGGGCGGTAAAAACCGTGGTTTTTTCCATGGTTTTTTCCGCCCCTGGCAAAAACTTGACAACCCTGGTTTTAAAATAGCTCCAATGTTTTAATTGCACCTTCTTTTATGTGATTTTAAAAATAGAAATAAAATATTTGGTTTCTTTTCAATAATCAAATTGCTTAAATTAGTAAATAATCCTATGAAACAAACTAAAATTTATCCAAGTATGTTTAAAAAAAAAAAAGAAAAAACAATCAGACTCTATTTAAAGCAATATTTTCTTTTTTTTTTCTTCTTCTGAAGACATGTTCCCAAACACAAGCAGTAAAGCTTGCTTTGAAATTCCTTTCCGATTCAAAATGTTTTGTTGTAAGAAAATAATGTGGAAGGGTTGACCATAAGACGCCAAGGGGGACACCTCCTTAGGGAATTGACCTCTCCCAGGCTGTCTGTTATTCAGCTGGGGGCTTTCAGTTGCATGCACAAAAGTATCCTTTAGGGAAATAGGGGATTAGCCGCAAGTTTTGATCTTTTGTAATCATTTATCTTTAAAATACTTCCCACGCTTGAGCAACTGATATCTCGGCACTCAGAAGGGATTTTAAAGTCATGAGAAATAACGATAAAAGATCCGACCAGAAAAGGTATGTCTCTGTGTTTATTGGTCGTTTTGAAGGGTCAATGTATCAAAAGGCACCGAAGAATACTTTTTACCCTCTTAGAAAAGCATTCCCACAGTAAAAGCGTTTTTGTCTAGTCAATTGCCTTGCTCACAGGTTGGATCGATCAGTCAATTGTTTGAAGAATGTTTTGTTGAGCCCTTTTGAAAGATAGATCATCTTACATTTAACAGTTTTGATTTCTTAAGCGTATAAAAGGGAAAAAAAATGATATACTGAGATAAAAGCAAAAGGAAAAATAAATCAATAAAAAAAATTTGTGTTATAAAAATAATTGCTTTTCGTCCTACACTCTATTGTTTATTATTTTCCCATTATTTACTGTGTACATTTAATGAATATTTTAGCATATATTAGCAACCTCTTATTGTATTGCAGTACTTAATCTAGTACCTAAAAATTAATAAAGCGAAGCGATTTTCGAATGCAAGCTCAACAGCAAAAACAACATTAAAATCCCGATAGCAAAATGGGGAGAAAAGTGCTATTACAACGCAGCAAAAAGGAACTCCTTTCGTTCTCTGCGGCATGCGCGTTAAGGGGTTTCGGGCTGATTATGGAATGGGTTAATTCATTGTTGTATTCTTCGGTGGGTTGGAGGGATGATTAAAAACTAATTGTACCGAAAGCCAATGTTGAGCAAGTAACAATGCATTGTCTTTTCTCTTCCCGCTCTTTTTCTCTCTGTCAACTGCTGTCATTGATTTGTCAAATCAAAAACAATTTTTACTGTGTATTAGCTTAATTTTCGAAAGAATATATAACTTTAAAAAAGTTTTGTTTGCCCATTTCTGTCCTGATATTCTTGTAGTTCTAACTACATCTTATAAAGCTTCAAATATGCAGAATTTTATGTATATTTTTCAAAATTTCCTTGGGAGGAGAAACCCCTGGACTCCCTACAATTGGGGATATTCTATACTCCACTGAAGGGAAGTCCTATCTTGATATCATTCTCCCTCTTAAGGTCAATCCAAACAGGACATCAGGGAAAACACATTAAAACATGATAAACAAAGTTAAAGTATTGCCAAATGTGTCCGAGGAAAGAGACAAACACTGTACAGGGAAAAAATATAAAAATGCCTCTTACATCACCGAGAGAAATGTTGCTCAAACTACAAAGGGGACCCTATACCTGAAATAGCTTAGGGCCCCGTTAAGTCTAAATTCGGCCCTGGTTGAAGCCATATATGGATTTTATGCTTGAATTTTAAAGATTTCTTAATTTTGTGATATGTAGCTGTTCATCATTTTCTTAACTGTTCCATGTACTAGAATATTGTTTGTTGGATAGACTAAGCATTAGTCCAGCATAGGTTATTGTTTTCAATCTAGTGAGACTAATATTTGGCTGCGTTTTCAAATTGGAAAAACTGCTATTTATTTAGAAAGTGTGCGAAAAGAAAGAAGCAAGTATGGAACCCCCCTAGCATTAGTAGGGCAAACTATTGCATTTATTCACAAGACAAAATCAATCTTAACAGGATTCAATCTATAAACATTACGTATTGAATAGTTTATTAATGCTTACCTTTTTTGCTCAGTATGTACAAAATGAGTTGCATTAAAATAAAAAGATCTGTAATAAACTGCTGCAAAGTAAAATGATGTTAAAAAAATTTCTTTTTCCTCCTTGCTAACATATGACATGAACCACTTGAATTAGGTATATTGTTGTTCCTTTGTTTTGCAGTAAAATTTGTGTAGTGTATGTTTCCCGTATCACTTGAACAAAACTACTTCTGCATTTCCCCTTGATTGAAAATGCTTGCCCTCTTCCACTACACCATGTGCAAAATTAATTTATGAATCTTTCCTGAGTAAATGTCTGCCCCATTCCTTAAAATATTTATTGTGTATGTATAGTTTTAAAATTAAGTGTTCAGTTCTGGCATACAATTTTTTAGTACCTGAATCTTAAAGGCCTTTAACTTGTCATTTAGTGACACTGAAGTTCGATATATGGTTTTTTTTAATGCCTGTCTTATGCCATTGGAACAGTGGTGTTCCTGTCAATTTTTCTGAGGGTATACTCCCAGTCAGGGGCGACAAATAGAGGGGTCGAGAGGGTGCGGTTGTAACTCCCAAATTTTTCACTGAGAATAATGAAAAATACAAATACAAATGTGACGACCAGCAACAGGCTCTGGGCTCATCTAGGCTGGTCCTAGTCAATTAATTAGTCCCCAATGAAGATCAATGGCCCCCTTAAAGCTATCCACTCCCTTGCTCATTACCGCCTCTTCCGGTAAGCTATTCCAAGTGCCCACGACCCTGCTAAAGTAGTAGTTTTTCCTGATTTCCAAGTTAGCCTGCGATTTAAATAGCTTAAAACAATGACCCCTTGTCCTGCTTTCCCCGCAAAAATTTAATCCATTTACATCTTTCATTTTGATAAATTTAAATAACTGAATCATGTCCCCTCTGACTCTCCTTTGCTCCAGGCTATACATGTTAAACCTATTAAGTCTAATATCATAATCTAAATCTGAGAGTCCCCTTACTAATTTAGTTACCCTTCTTTGAACCCTTTCCAATACAAAAATATCTTTCTTCAGATAAGGCGACCAAAACTGAACAGCATACTCCAAATGAGGTCTTACTAAACTCCTATATAAAGGCAGAAGAACTTTCTTAGATTTGTTTGAAATAGATCTATTGATAAACCCAAGCATTTTGTTGGCTTTGTTACTAGCAATACTGCACTGTTGACTAAACTTGAAATCCTGATTTATAAAGATACCCAGATCCATAACATTTTCTGCCTGATTTATGACTGAACCCTGTAAACGATATCTCATACGCTTATTTCCATGACCTAAGTGTAGCACTTGACATTTCCCTACATTAACTGCCATACCCCATTTATCTGCCCACTTAGTAATATGATCTAAATCCTCTTGCAGCTGTTTTACTTGTTCTTCATTTTCGACAATCCCCATAACTTTTGCATTGTCAGCAAAACAATTCATGCTTCCAGAAATATTTTCATTGATGTCATTCATAAATATAATAAACAAAAGAGGCCCTAAAACTGATCCCTGAGGAACCCCACTTAAAACATCACTCCAATTAGAATGATTTCCTCTCACAACTACTCTTTGCTTCTTACCAGTAAGCCAATTTCTCACCCAAAGTAAAGTTTTTCCTCCTATTCCTATGTCAGCTAACTTGGTGAGAAGAGCAACATGCGGTACCTTGTCAAAAGCTTTTTGAAAATCAATATAAACAACATCCACACATTTTTTGTTATCTAAAGCTGAGGTAACCTTGTCGTAGAAATGCAATAAATTAGTAGTACAGGATTTACCTTTCCTGAAACCATACTGCAAACTAGTCAACAGACTATTAGTCTCTAAGAACCTCATGATCTTAATTTTGATCAAGGTTTCGAAAATCTTACAAATCACCGAAGTCAAACTTACAGGTCTATAATTCCCAACAATACCTTTAGACCCCTTCTTGAAGAGTGGCGTTATGTTAGCCAGCTTCCAGTCCTCTGGCACCATCCCCGAGTTATAAGAAGCATTGAAAATATTCAAAATAACATCCACTAATTCCTCTGCACATTCAACTAAAATTTTTGGATAAATATTATCTGATCCCGAAGCTTTAGTTGCTTTAATCTTTTTCAAATGAAATAAAACCTCCTTCCTGGAAAATACAAAATCCTCAAGCTGTATAATAGCTTGTATCTTGTTAGTGTCAACTGTTGAGATACAGTTATCGTTAAACACACTGGAAAAAAAGTTATTTAGAACATTTGCAATATCCCTATCGTTTTGGATTAAATTTCCATACTCATCAACCAAAGGCCCAATTTGACTGTTTCGAGCTTTCCCAGAATTAGCGTAAGCAAAAAACCTCTTAGGGTTCCCATCAATATCATCTGCCAGCCTTTGCTCCAATTCCCTTTTCTGAATGCGTACCAAATACTTAAAATTTCGCCTTGCCTTACCATACTGGAGCCTCTCCGCACTCTGACCAGTTTCTTTAAACTGACGAAAAGTGGCTTGCTTATAATTAAGAGCTTCTTTAGTCTCCCTGGAGAACCACATGGGCCAAATTTTGGTACTAACACCTTTTCTCCTAAATGGAACATAGTCCCCAACCGTTTTAGCAAATTTATCCTTAAATTCCGTCCACTGCTGATTTACGTCGCTATTTTCCAATCCTGATTCCAATTTATAAAAATGATTAATATTTAACAATAAAAATGCAAAATATATTGTTTTTTACAATAACTAAAAGTACCAAAATTAAACAATATATTTTCTACAGAACAGGAAAAATATTTGCGCTTAATATTTTGAAACTAGCTGTGTGGCCCAGCTTTGCACAGTCCACCTCGAAAATAAAAGTTATGTCAAGTGACGCAAGTGCAACACTCAAACTTGAACCAAAAAAAAGTCAGTGAAATTTTGCGGCAGATTGTGGAAAAACCTAAAAAAGTAAACATTTTAAATCCCCTGATTACAGGAAAAGCCTCAAAACAGAAACAAGAATTTCACCTGTTCATATTCGAGAAAAAAAAATGGCATCAGATCTTTTAGCTCAATGACTTTCTTCACGCTATTCATTTTAATAAAAGCATTGTTGCGGAAAGTTGAGATGAAGCACTGAATAATAATTTGAATGGAGGAAAGCCTTAAAAAAATAGGGATTTGATTTTGAAATCTAAGAGTCATAATTAATAGTTTTAATTGATATCTCCGCTAATTATTATCGGAGGATTATGTTAAATAGCCAAACATGAAGTTGGGAAGATTACGAATCCATCGATACCTGGTTCGATGGTCTGTTCACTGTCGTTAGGGAGAAGAAGCTTGGACATACATAGATACGCTCAGTTTTTAATTATATAAGAGATACTTGAAGAATATTGTGACAATTAATATTTTAAAGCCGCATGGAAAATTTCAAAGCACAGATAAATGTGCAATGAGCTCATACATACATACATACATCATACACTCATACGTAATGTTAGGTCTTTTATTCTGCTTTGAGCAAATTACACATCTCCGTCTAAGTTCCTTGCCTTCTTTTTCAGCGTATGATTTTTGAAAGTAACTATTGTATGAAGAACTCCAACAAAAAAAATTATAGTTTCAATGTGACCCAAAAGATCCATAGAGGGATAAGTCATAAATTAAGATATTTCCTCCTCAGAAAGATAACGTGTTCACCATGGCTACCAAATGAACATAAAAGTAAAACCCCTTGCTGGAATATCTGCCCTCTAATCCCATTATAAATGGAATCAAAACTAGAAAGAGCCACTTCAAAATGAGTATACGTTTCCCTTCTCACTTGCGAGCACATGTTTATATTTTCTTTCACGAAATTCAATAAAACACAGACACTTGACAGACCCCATTCTGACATCAGACGGAGAAATACTAATGCAGGAGAGCAATCATTTGAACGCAACATGGATAAGTAATGCCATCTAATAGTAAACATTTTTTTTCCAAATCCAAAATGCAGAATACTGTCGTCGCTAGGCTGGCTGCGTACTACTTACCGTAACGCCAGAGGCGTAGCTAGAGCCGACTTTAGGGGGGGGGGTTACTTCTTTTATTTTATATATATATATATATATATATATATATATATATATATATATATATATATATATATATATATATATATATATATACAGTTGGCTAAGGACGCTTTTTGTGGGCCCTTGAAAGTCGTTGATCAGAGACCCAAATGTATGATGTATGTATATATATATATACATATGTATATGTATATATGTTTTTAAAAACTTGTTATCGGTTTTGCTCGCTTCATTATTATACAACAACGTTCACTTAGAATATACTATTCTGAATAGTTCAGACTGCACGTTTTTAAAAGAATATAGAGTAAATACTGGCTGACATTTTTGACAAATCGATGTGATTGTGGTGGATACTCTGATTAGCAAAGGTCATTTTGACTATGACAGCACAACACCAACAAAAACCTTATGTCTTGAATTCCGGCTATGCTATCATTTTCGGATTCGAAGACCCAATGATCTTTAAAGCAGCAAGCAAAAAGCATTTTCTTCAACTTGAAACAGAAAGGGCTGAGGGGGCAAAAAAGGGAGAAATGCGTTCCACAAATAGGTTTTCTAGAAAGATTAACAAAAGGACAGTCGTTTCAAGCACTTTCTTGGAAGAAGAGTAAAGGGGTGAAATTCACAACGTATTAGTTGCATTATGGGATGAGTATTTCAAGTTCATGGTTAAAGGTCATTCAAGTTAAAAGTCATTTTGTTCTGTTATCTGGTTTTAGTACTGTTCTTTGGTCTGCTCTCTTTCTTAAAATTATGATTCTTTATAGAAAAACCAAGATGATAGGAGTGAAAAAAAAGTTTAAGATTTTTTCAAGTAAAGAAAAAAGGAAAATCCTAGAATAGTTTACCAGGTTAGATTTGCAGCAATTGCTAACCTCAAGAGAATAAATAATTAATCAAAAAAAAATAAAAAAAAAAAAGAAAAAAATCAGGCACCAAAAAGCAATAAAAGACTTTTTTCTTAGAAAAATATATGCTTAAAGTTTCTTTATACTGTCAAAAATGATTATCCTTACACTCGCAATAACGCACTTAATAAATGTAATAATAGAATAAAGACCTAACAAAACTAATACAGAGGAATTTTTGATCAAGAGACCCATATTGGTCTTTAGTATTGATTTCAATTTTCACCATCATGTTCCAAATTTTCTATCAAGTTTCTTAAAGTCCCTGTATCTTAAAACCTCTTTATCTCGATTTTTTTTCCTTCCTGTGAAATAGGAAATATACAGATTCAACTGTATTGTAATATTCCCACTGCGCCGCTCATAAAATTGAACATATTTAACAATTTGCAGAATCTATGACAAAAAAAGGGTACACATATGTGGATGTAACAAAATCAATCTCAATTTCTAAAGCAAAGTGTGAAATTTCACTCAATTATCAAAAAAATGTCGCAGCAGAGTGAGGTGTGAGGCGCCTTTACGCTTGAGAGTCACTCATGGAGCTGATTTTCAATGGCACTGGCGGGGGGGGGGGGGGGGAGCGAAGTGAATTTTTTGACCATTGTTATTCAGAAAAAAGTCGTTTTGATTTTTTTTTTTCTTTTTCTCTCCTTCTTTTCTCTTCTCTTTTTTCTCTTCTCTTTTGTTTCTTTCTCTCTCTCTCTCTCTTTTTTGAGACTAAAATTTCGGGGGGGGGGGTTTCCCCAAACCACCCCCCTTAGCTACGCCCCTGGGTAACACACAGATGCGTTTTTCATTTCTGAAGAACCACCTAGCGCTGACGCAAAGACGCGTCGTTTATCCCGAACATGTTACAGAGATAAAACTGAAGGAAGTGTGTTTTTTAACATAACTTTCTTGCTTCCATTGTTTTTTGTCTATTTCAATCTGGTCAGTCATTTTAAAGATGACTTTTGTGTCTCAAATGGTTAGAGAATTACTTTCGAAGCACAATGTGGCAAGCAAGACCTTCATCTTTAGCTGTACTGGAAATAATGCAAAACACTGGATATTGATTGAATGTAGTTACAAAATTTTCTGTTCTTCCTGACCTCAAGAATAGCAGACTAAAACTTTACTAAAAAATAAAAACTAGTACCGAGATATTTTGTGAGATAACTTGTTACAAAATAAATTTAAAGCTTTGGTCGCAAAAATTTTAATTGTTCTTAACAAACCTAATTATCCTTAACATTAAAATCATTTTATTATTTCTTCCTGTTAACCAATATTTACTTTATACTATACAGAGGAAATTCATGTTCAAGAAACTCAAACCCCCAAACGAAATGCTGAAATGCCGTCCCTGCTCCCAGTAATCCACTATGCACAGAATGTGTATGCAATCATATACATAATGTGTCTAAAAAATGTTTGAGAGTATATGAAGCACACCCCTTTGGTATGGGAACACCTCTGCATTGAAATTATTTCGACTACTGTGACTTTGTAACAGGGGTGCCCCCCCCCCCCCCCAAGCTGAATGGTACAAAATTCTCCCCAAAAAGTTTCACTGCTCTCTTGCTTTTAAATTAGGTGAAACATAGCACTTTTTAGAGTCACTCATTGCTAGTTAAATTTGCATCATTTGCAATCATTTAATAAATTAATCAAAACAATTCAACAGAATCAAGTTGCTTGAGATTTAAAAAAAAAAAAGTTACAACAGATGCCAAAACGAACTGCTTACATTTACGACAGCAATTAAAAGTGCAAGCAATAGTTTTTTGTAATGAATTTAGGATCTTATGCATAATCGAGGCTAATACTAAAATTAGTTTAGCTGCTTGCTTAGAAGTGAGTGTTAGGGCTACCAGATATGTTCTAATTATTGCATGTGTTGGCAACATTTGTAATTTATGTACAAGCTCCAGTTAAAATGGTAACATTCAATTTTTCAAGGCCGTCGCCAGTTTAAAAAATCTAAGGGGAAAGTTTGAGTTTTAGCAAGCTCACATTCCACGTTTTTTTTTCTTAATATATTTTAAAATACACAGAGAGAGAGAAGGGGGGGGGGATTCAGCTTTTGATTAGAGTGGGAATCATCACTCGATGTAAGCAATACGACCCCATAGTAAGGACACTGCTCAAAACAATAAAAGGATATTGAGGTTTTGGGTTGATTTTGAACCTGGAGAACTTTTTGGATGATTGACACATTATCTACAGACGTAGTAAACTATATGAGACAAAAATTACATTGTATGGCAGAAAAAATACTTATTTAAAAACTTTTGGGTACAAAAGGGCGAAAAACAAATTTTGTGCATATGAGAAAAGCGAGAAAAAATTGGGGTCTCCTTAAAAGAAAATCCCTTTTAGTAGGAGGTATGGTAACCCCGGACGGCCAGCAGTTTAAAATACCTCTGAGGCAAGGAATCAATGAGGCTATTGATGAGGGGCTGGGGTATTCTGCCCCACTCCTCCTGAAGAGCTCTTTCCAGTTCTTGGACAGTTTGTGGAGGTGGTAGGCGTCCGGAAACTTGGTGCCTAGAATGTCCCAAATATGTGCTATTGGGTTCATATCTCGAGAACACGCCATCCATTCCATTCGTATGATTCCTTCCTCCAAAAGTAAATCTTTCATCAAGTTAGAATGATATGGTCTGCAATTGTCGTCAATTAACATGAAGTCACCTGCAATTGCTGCAGAGTAAGGGACTACATTAAGCCTGAGGATCTCATCTCTACTTTGAGGACTGGTCAGAGTTCCGTTCGGAATGACATGCAGATCGTTACGCCCATCAATGGAGATGCCAGTATGCACCATCCCCCCTCACACTTTCGGGCACGAACGCTGGATTGTTTCTAGTGCCACGTTTCCCTCAGATGAAAATACGCCGTTATCAAGATAAAGACAAGAACGGGACTCGTCAGAGAAAAGAATATTGCTAAATTAATTTCTTCTCCAATTCACATGCTCTGTTACCCACTTCCTGTAGACCAACGTTGTTTGCAGTTAATGTGACACACACCATTGGTCAACGAGTATACAGACCTACAGCGTAAAGGCAATTTCGGACAGTTTATGTCAAAATTGTTGGTGCCTATACCCGAGCGAAGGTGTCTTTGTAGTGGAATGGCATTCATACTTCGGTGCCTCCGAGCCGTTAAAGCTAAATAACGGTCTTCATTGAGCATTATAGACTGCCTGCAACCTTGCCCTGATCTATGACCAGCATTTCCAGTCTCTAAAAAACGTCTCCATATCCTAGAAATCACACTTTGCAAAACTCCAATAGCTTCTGCTGCCTTGGCTTGAGTTTAGCTTCCCTCTAGCTTGCCGACTCCCCCTTCAGAAGCTTCTGATTCCGTTAAATGAGTTCTTTGAGGCATTGCACTCATTGAAACAACGCGCTTACTGAATGTCGATAATTCTTTTCTGCTTTGCCTTACAATAAGTTTAGAGTGAAATCTCATTCGCTGACGCTAAAACGTCGTCTTTGTATACTGCAATGTTTGAAATTAAGAAAAAATTGCATTTGTAACTCCCTTCTTCGATTCTATGCAAAAAAATATTTGCTAATACCTTTTTTTGTACAAAGACTTACAATATCCTTTGATTGTTTTGAACAGTGTATAATATTAACTCAAAAATAAAGGTTTCTGGGTTTTCTTCCCCGAAAAATTCACGAATTTGCAGTGTTTGTCGATTTTTGGTAATTTCAGGGAAAGGAGAGACTTGGTGACCCTCCTGTGGAAATTTTTGAAACTGAAACTCTAAAAACACAATTGCAGATTGCTTCGATTATGTCAGGAAAAGGGTGGCTCAATGATTCTGCTTCGGAACTGTTTCGAAATTGTAGTTCTAAAAATGCAGTTTTAGACAACCTTTAGTAATGTTAGAGATATTAAAGTCTTCCGTTTCTCCTCCGCGGCAATTTTTCAAAATTCAAACTCCAACAATGCAGTTTTAGACAAAGGTTTGGTAATGTTAGAGGAGGGGGTTTCCGGGGACCTTCCCCCGGAAGTTTTTTGAAATTATAGTTCTAAAAAGCTGTTTTAGACGATATTTGGTAATGTTCGGGAGAGTCGAGGCTTGGTGACCCTCCCATGGCATCACGGCAATTCTTCGTAATTGAGGTCTCCAAAAACACATATTTGGATTGTCTTTGGTTATGTTAGGTAAAGAAGGTTCGGAAGATCTTCCTGGAAAATTTTTTAAATTAAAGTGTTAAAAAAGGGATTGAAAACCATCTTTGGCACCGTTAGGTAGCAATCAATTTTTCAAAATTGAAGTTCCCCAACCGCAATTTTAGCCAACCTTCGATGATGTTAGGAGGAGGAAGGAATTTGGAATCTCTCCCACGCACTTTTATTGAAATTGTCGTTCTGGAACACAGTTTTAGGCGATCTTCAGTAATGTTTGGTGGGGGGGAGCGGGGAGGTTCGGTAGCACTCAATTTCAAAATCAAAGCACTAATAGCAGATTTAGACGATCTTTGGTAACGATAGGGAGAAGGGAGAGTTCAGAGACTCCTCCCTGAAACTTTTTGGAAATTGTAGGTCTAAAAATGCAGTTTTAAACGATCTTTAGTAATGTTAGACCAAGAAGTTCTGTTGCCCTCTGCGGCAATTTTTTGAAATTGGAACTCCAACAATGTAATTGTAGATTGTCTCCAAGCAAGTTAAGGGGAGAGGTGGGGATTTCTTGAAATTTCAGTGCTAAAAACGCGATTGTGCGCCATCTTTGGAAACATTAAGGACTGGCAGTTTTTCATAATTGAAGTTGCAAAAAGGCAATTTTAGCCGACTTTTGATCATGTTTGGTGGAAGTGTTCTCGGAAGATCTCCCCCGGACATGCTTCAGAATTTCATCCCTAAAAACGAAACTTAAAACTATTTTTAATATTGTTTGCGAGAACTGCAGAGAGGAAAGAGGAAGAAAGGGGCAATCTTGGGAAAGTTTTGAACTTGTATCTTTAAAATGACAGCTTCAAACGAGCTTTGGTAATGTTTATGTTAGAGGTTGAGGGGCCCTCCACTGGCAGTTTTTAGAAATTGAAATTCCAGAAACTCAATTGCAGATGAATTTCAATAGTAATGCAATTAAAGGAATTCACGGTTTTGCCGTGAATTTTTTTTTGAAATTGAGCCTTAAAAACAAAACTTAAGACTTTCTTTAATGATGGTGAAAGGGCGTTTTTCTGAAAGTTTTTTTTTTGAGTTTGAAGCCCTAAATATGCATAACCAACAAAAATCGGTCACACACCCACATATCACATATAGAGACTGACATTCTCCAAAAATGGTCAAACTGACTAATCTATTGAGCATACAAATTCGAGAATCTTTATGGATAGAAAATTTCCTTCTTTGTATTAGATTTTGAAGAATGTAAAAATTATTCATGAAAAATAGTTAACATAAGATTAAACTGCTCCACTTCCATCTGCGGACTCCAACAGTTTTGAAAGTTTGGTAAAAATCATCTAATGGTAAATTCAAAAAACTGTCACTTTAAAAAGGATACAAAAAATGAAAAGAAAAATTCTTCATTAACTCAAATTTGTTTGTAATGAAATCTGTATGCTAAAAATCGTTAGTCAGGAGCAAAAAATTGTTATTTTAAAACCTAGTTCGATTTGAATTTTCCCGGTTTTAGTGAATCTATGAAAGGTTGGAGCAGGATGGTTAAAATTCTTACAAAAACAAAGATTTTAAAAATATTTCATTTCATCCATTTTTTTTTCATCTCTGTCACACGTATTCATCGTACAGAATTGTACTCGTTCCAGAAAAAATCATGATAACTTAAAATTAAATCAAACAGTCTGAAGCTTTTTTACAACATACTCTAACGCCATCCTGTGTCTAAGGTGATCTTTATTGAAAAAAGACAAGGCTACTAAAATTTGGAAGATGTACGTCAAGAAAGTATAATTAAGGCATCTTACTTATTCTTGTTGAAAAAATTTTAATACTTTACTTTCCAACAAAAATCTCATTTTCAAAACAAAAATAATAAAATCCCCCCCCCCCCACTCCAAAAAAAAAAATTTGATGTCGCAACTTGCGCCATAATCCCCCTCTGTGGGCACCCCTGCTTTGTAACAGCCACCATTTCCTTAACTTTGGAAGAAATTCTGCTATCAAAAAGGAGAATGTTGACTTTTTCTATTGATTCTAAGGCAACAATTATGACTTTAACAACTCCGAATCTTGGAGAATGAAACCCAGAAAATACATAAGTTGTGGATCACCATGAATCACATTGTTCTGCAATGGATTCCAACAGGGCGGTTGACAGGATTTATGGGCTCCTATGCAAATTTCTTCAGGGCCCCTAACTTTTTACTTTAACCTTTAACCTCCTCTTTCTAGGCTCCGTTTTCACATAAATGTCCTAAATATTGTTAGTTGATCTGATAAAAATGATTTTTTTTAACCAAAAGTTTTTTTCTCAATTAAAATTGATTCACGATTTCAGGTATGAGGGACCCTTTTTGTAGCTCTGACAACTTTATGTCAGTAGTAAAACAGGCCATTTTGTAAGTTTTTTCCTCACGATTTGTCTTTTCCTCTGTCCGTGTGTGTGCTTAACAATAAATAAATAAAAACTATTCTGCATTGTCTTTTTTTTTTTTTAAACCTTGAAGGAGGAGGAGGGATATCAGGAGAGTGATGAAGGGACCTACCTCCTTTGGGTTGAGAGTAGAATATCTCCAATTTTAGGGGGTCCAAAATTTCTCCCTCGATAAAATTTTTGAAAAATACATTAAAAAATTCTGTACTTTTAGGCCTTATACAGGATAATAGGAACTAAAAAACATCAGGAAAGAAAATAAGGAAAACAAATCATTTCTTAAACTTTACACTCTTTTGCAAACTAAAACAATACAAAATACAAATTGCTTGTGGTTCAACAAATCATTGATATTTACCAATAGACAGGAAGAGCGATGGGGGAGAAACGATGATGCATTCTTACTTGCTCAATGCTCACATTGACTCTCGGTATATGCATAATTAGTTTTTGATCATCCCTTCAACTCATCAAGAAATACAATACTGAATTAACTGAAAAACGATCAAGATTAAAAAAAATGCTTTAAAAGAAATGGTAGAAATATTTAGACATTGGGGGGTAATGAGAAAATAACACCCTAACCATTCGGATAAATCATACTTTATACACAAATACAAATACAAATACAAATGTGACGACCAGCAACAGGCTGTGGGCCCAGCTAGGCTGGTCCTAGTCAATTAATTAGTCCCCAATGAAGATCAATGGCCCTCTTAAAGCTATCCACTCCTTTGCTCATTACCGCCTCTTCCGGTAAGCTATTCCAAGTGCCCACGACCCTGCTAAAGTAGTAGTTTTTCCTGATTTCCAAGTTAGCCTGAGATTTAAATAGCTTAAAACAATGGCGCCTTGTCCTGCTTTCCCCGCAAAAATGTAATCCATTTACATCTTTCATTTTGATAAATTTAAATAACTGAATCATGTCCCCTCTGACTCTCCTTTGCTCCAGGCTATACATGTTAAGCCTATTAAGTCTGGTATCATAATCTAAATCTGAGAGTCCCCTTACTAATTTAGTTACCCTTCTTTGAACCCTTTCCAATACAAAAATATCTTTCTTCAGATAAGGCGACCAAAACTGAACAGCATACTCCAAATGAGGTCTTACTAAACTCCTATATAAAGGCAGAAGAACTTTCTTAGATTTGTTTGAAATAGATCTCTTGATGAACCCAAGCATTTTGTTGGCTTTGTTACTAGCAATACTGCACTGTTGACTAAACTTGAAGTCCTGATTTATAAAGACACCCAGATCCATAACATATTCTGCCTGATTTATGACCTGATAGGAAACAAAGTTGAAGCACTTTTCAAGCAGTTTCAGAAACTTTTTAAATTTTTTTCAAGGCCTATAGAACAATTAAAATTATTCAAAATAGTTCATTTGAGGCAGTGAGAGAAGCAAAGGGGTGGAAGTGGACATTTTCAAGTTTTGAATTAAAGGCGTATGAAGATTACTTCCTATGTAGGCTTTCATTATTTTTTTCTTCTAAATCATGCTTACAGCAGCACCTACCAGGGCTACTAGTACTATTTCTTGTGCCAAGACAGAAGACGAGTTCACCTACCATTTGTACTGGTTATCTCCAAATTTTTAATTTTGCCACTTGCATCCCTTTGCTTCTCACCACCTCATTTGTACTTTCCAATCTCTGATATTTTAATACTTGATTGTATAGTTTTGCATTCTAACTCTGTAAGAAACCCCTATTATTCTGTACTACTAGTGTTTTTTAATAACTAGTGCAGAAAACAAAAAGGAATAGAGGACGTGTAGTAATTTTTTCTCATGCCAAACAGATGGACAGTATGCATTAGAAGTAATATAAAAGCAAACAATAACAAAAGAACTTTCTAAATACGGAATTCACGTTTAAATAAATAGCAAAATGTGAACATACTAGTCACGAAAATGTATCTCAAGCAAGCAATATGTTACATGACCGTCATAACCATACTTTTTTACATTTTTGATGCAGAATGTAGCAAGGAGCTAAATTTGGCACATTTTGGCATTCCCTCCCTCCTCCTCGCATTTGAAAAAGCTTAAAATATCCCAAGTTCTTTAAATTTTCAAGCATGCGAAAATGAAATTCATTTTTAAAAGTTTTTTCCTTTTTTAAGATTGAAACATGCAATTTTTTCCAAGAGTTGGGGGCTTACAAAGAAGTGGGGGACCTAAGCTATTATAGCTTGTTTAGCTTATAGGTAAATAAAGCACTGATTCTAATTAATGGTGACATAACTCTGCTCCTTTTAGACATGTAAGAGCATTCTACAGGAAACCTGTATATAACAATACTGTCTATAACGATAAACCTGTCTACAATGATATTTTCCTTGGTCCCAAGAAAATGTCAGCATAAATAATCAAACTGTGTATAACGATAACCTGGCTATAACAATATTTTTTTAGGTCCTAACAGTATTGTTGTAGACAGTTTTTACTGTATACACTTTGATGAGGAATGGCTCTTCCAAAATCCCCCCCCCCCATTTTTACTTTAGAAACAAGACTCGAATTAGTTTCAGTTTGTATCACTGTACTCAAAACTCATATCAACTCATATTTTAAAATCTTTCCATCAAACTGCGTCACTTGCCTATGTTTTGAGTTTCTAATGCTGAAAATGCATGCGCTTATTTATGTCTTTTTTTTTATTAATATTTTTTTTTTTTTTTTTGTTTTTTTTTTTTTTTTGTTTTTGCCCCTTGTCCATTTCACTAAAGTGTTGTTTATCTTTCAAAAAGAAGCGTTTTTTTAGCCTTGGAAAAAAATCTTATTTTTTGTTAATGGTCTTAATAGGGGGTTATGAAGATAAAGACAAATAGAATTTCTCTCTTTAAACATGATCGCTTTCTTTGAACTCACTTCGATTGAAAAGTGCTAATCTTAACTCTAGGAGAAAAACTTCCTTCAAACTAAAAAGTTTTCAAAAAAAGGGGGGGGGATTTATCTTTCTCTTAGGCCTTTGCGGGCCTCTGTGCAATGCATAGGCTTGCCCCTCCTTCTTTTTGGCCCTGGATTCCAAGCTGTTACAGAATTTATAGAAATTAGAGGGCAGATGTAATCATCATTTCAAAACTTGGTAGCAATCTATGATAGTTAAAGCTCTAATTTGATAGAAATAAATTGTTTTATCTATTTATTTGTTATTTATTTTTATTTATTTATTTTTTATTTATTTATTTTTTTTTTTTTTGATGAGCTCATATATTTTCATTGCATATTATTTGTTGTTGCTAATGTCCCCATAATTGAAGTGAATTAATGCTTCAGCTTAAATGAAGGAACCCTTCAATGCAGCCCGCCAGTGCCCTTTTGACCATCCAGACTGGATCATTATTATACTCTGAATATGAAATGAAATTCAATGTTTTCTATTGTATAAAATCAATTAAAAACTCATCCACTTTCTGTTGTTTCCTCCTTTAGTGGGATAACTCAGATGATGATGTAAGTAGCACGAAATGTTATTCATTGTAACTTTTTTCTTTTATTGTATACTTTTGTTTTCCTTTAAATGCTTCTCTAATTGGGGTGTACAATGCCCCAATTTATTTGTATACCCTAAGTATACAAATTCAAAAATAGTTCAAATTAAGAGTTTTAAATGAGTTCTGAGTTTTAACTTCTAGAATTGTTTACATATCACTTTTGTGTCGCATGTAGTTTTTCTCCAAATGTATGAGAAAATGTTGTTGAAATTTGTATGATTCAGTAAAATGGTGTAAATATTCTTTATGTAAGAAATTAAAACAGTAAAATATAATCATGGACAACCTTTAATTTAACAAAAATGCAGAACTGCTATCGTTAATGAAAATATTTTCATAGTATTATAGTAAGTTATGCTACTTTGTTAGATGTCCAAAATTAATTACATCTTAAACTTAGTAGATCTAAAATTATGAATTCTTTTTTGTTAAACTTTGGCTGTCATGTGCGGGAGAAATTATGGGACTCTTCCTAAAATTGCCCAATACATATTTTTTTTTTTTCAAAAATTTAAATTATTATTTCTCAGCAGATGTTCCGTTTTGTTGGAACGTTAACTTTTAAAAAATGCGATTTGTTTTTTCATTTCCATATTAATAGAGCAAAACAGTCAGACCTCTGTGTATCAAAAAAGCAACTTGCCAGAAAAAATATTCAGAAATTTTTATGTATAGATGTAAGCTTAATTTTACTGTAATTACTCCTAAAACATTGAAGCTTAACCTTTTTTTTTTAATTTTTTTAATGAAACTCCATTTTCAATTTATTTCAGAACTACATTGTATGAAAGTTGATAATTAAGAAAACAATGAAAAAGAAAATTGTATTGATAGTACGAGATCTGGCTGCAGAATTCTGCGCTCATCGAGTATAAAGTCAAAATCAAATTTTTATATTACATTATGAAAGGGGCAATGTGTTTTATCTAGATTGCCTAGCAATAAGTGCCTGCAAGTATTTTTTATCAAATTAATATTGTTTGACATTTTGGGGTAAAAATGACGCATTTGTTATTAAAATAAATTGTACTCTACTTCAAAGAAATGTACCTAAAGAACTTGAAAAGTTATGATTGCCGTTGCGCAACTGGCCGCTACCTATTTGCAGCCACATGTGAACGGGTACTATTGATGCACATTTATGCACTCATAAAGTATAGTCATCATTTATATATCAAATTAAAGCTAATTTTTTTTCTGAACGTGATTAACTAAGGTTGCCTATACAAAAATGGCCACAAGCAGGGGTTGCCAGCTGTTAAAGATTGCTTAGAATGAAAGAGTTAGCGCTTTACAATATTCGTTCAACAGGGATGACGATAGACTACTCTACGCATGGGCGTATCCAAAGGGGGGCAAAGTTAGACAGCTCCCCCACCCGCCCAACTTTGAAAATGTAAAATATTTACAATTAATAAAAAAAATAATTGACGGTTGTTTCAAATTCTAAATTTATCAAAGAGTTCAGATGTAGTAACTTGTTCCTGAGTTTAAAGTGTATACATCTGAGAGCTCATTGAAAAGGAAAAGTAGTTGGTGTTTATGTGGTGGAAAAGTGGTTTATTCTTTCGAATTTGTTAGAAAACAAACCACCAACTGAAACAAAAAAAAAACAAATGAGGAAAAAATTTAGACCGATCGTATTTTAAGTGTTTCCGCAAAACTCCAGGACGTCACAATGTTTGGTACCTACATGGAACTCAAAGAGAAAAAGTTTGACTTACCCCACAGTTGTAAATGAATAACAAAACTTCACACAGATTTGGCACATCACACATCTTTTATTTCCGACCATCATTTACAGGAAGGTCTCGGGGGAGCTCCGGCGAATTCAACCACAGATTTTCACCTTACATGAAATGAATTTTAAAAAGATACAAGGTAGATTATTGCAAGACAGTCTATTGCAGGGATTTAAGATGTCCTAAGGGATGGGTCAGCTTCACATATGAAAAAAAATGACGTGAGTCGATGTTGCAGGAACGAAAAACGGAGTCAAACCAAAAAGAAAAACGGAGGAAGGATGCCTTACATTATACTTTAGCGGAACGAATGAAGTGATTTATCACTGGAGCTGGGGACTATCACTGGCGATGAAAAAGGGAACCACATCTCCCCACGAAAATGGCGATGCAGGCGTCAGAAATTAACTTCAGATTCGGGTGCGCATACCGCTCATGTTTCGCACGGCATATCCAGATGCAGATGCCACCATCATTAATTCGGAACGAAGAAAAAAACAAAGGGTGGACTTAAAAACTTCGAGATGTACATTCAATCATCATTGTCGGAACAAAAAACGTGGACGTCGCCATTTTTTTTTAAATCTTGATTCTTGACTATCATATTGAGCAGAATTTACTAACTAATAGCTCATTTTAGGTATTTGATAGGGCTAATCAGCACCTGTATTGATAATTAAATCATCACACCATTTGTTTAACGGATGGATCAGGATTCGTACTCCCCATCATCGTTAATTCATGAGACGACCTTTCACAGGTCTAGCGTCCAAGCTCCTCAGAAAGCAGCATCACATGGTCACCGCTAGCACTCGACTAGACACGAAATTTTCCGAAAACATCCCAACTAAAAACCCACGCGGTCGCGCAAAAAGCAGATATTCATACGCGGCGTCACTTAGCGCAGCAAATGGGAACGCGGGAAAATGACATCACCGAACTAGGCCACGCCTACGACCAATGAGCGAAAAAGGCGGGAGACAACACATCACGGGAGGAAGAAGGGAAAACATGGCCGTCGAAAACGACGCCATTAAATAAAAAATCAGAACACATGAAATAAAAACGCGAATCTAAGAAAATATATGTGATTACTATATCACATTATACCCGGTGAAAGAGGAAAAAAAAAGAGAAAAAAAATATTGAATTGTCCGCGAAAAAATTTAAAACACTGCAACAACAAACCCACACATTACATATCATAAAAGACAAAAATTTACATAAAAGGCTAAGTCATCATTTAAATGCCTAATGGAAAAAAAACAAAACCCAGTGAGATAGTCAATGACACAGAATGACGGTTGCCAGAAAGTACCCACAAACACTTAACCATATGACATACATTAAAAAAAACATGACACCACAAAAATCACCAAGAACATCAATAACAGAAAAATTCATCACATGAATATTTAAAGTCCATATTATGGTGACGTCAAAATCATTTTATCTGTAAAGGAAACACCATACACATTTAAACAAAATTTTTACTTGTTTTCAAGATTGATCTTGACAAACTAACCCACATGCAATGATATATTTGCACAAACACATGGCATAACAAAAATTTTTAACATCTTAAATTTTTATACGTAGACTATAAGATTTTTCTACGTAGGGCATTGATATGGGCATTGTTGCATTTAAATTTAACACCCCAAAACACAACAAAAATTGCGATTTTTTTTTTTTGAACAAACAGAAAAAGGACACGATCAGTTAAAGAACACTGTATTGCGTCGGTATACAGTTAATAGTTGACAAAATCGGGAACCATGGTTTAAGGAGACAAATTCGTGAAAAAGGTCATGTATTTGCATTGCACATTAATGTAGAAACTTTCTACACATAATGAAAACAAATAAAAACAAGTTTTAGCTAAACAATGTAGATAGCATCACGGAAAAGCAAAACTTGAAAAAGGACAAAGTAAAATGCAAACAGCAGTTTGCATGAAACAAATCATAGAGGACATGACACCACCATGAACATCGAATGACTATCACCAACCCCAATTCTCAATGCAGACTACAAAAAACAAAACAAATTAAAAAAAACAAAACATGATGATACATGAGGGACCAAATGTTGCAAAAACCTAGGATAAAGTCACGACCAGCACAACTAAAATTGCAACAGAGAGTGCATCACATAAAATTTTAAACATTTCGATTACGTAAACAATACCTAGGTGCTTGAGGCACACTAGACTCAGTTACATCAAATTCTAAATCAGTCCGACGTTTAGGTGCAAGGCGAAGGCGATTAATATGTACTAAGAAAGGCTTAGCAGTTTCGTCACTTAATATTTTTATCTTGTAATTGACATCAGTCACTTTCTCGGTGATGGAGTAAGGTCCTAAGAATTTTGGTCGAAAGGTCGAAGAAGATTTTAAATAAACAATATCCCCAATATTTAAAACTCTGAGCTTGGATTTATCCTTCTGTCTGGAATTTTGTGTCACTTGAGCACGTTCCAATGCAGAGTATGCAGACTCATATGCAATTAAATCATTCAAAATTTCAGTTATATAATGAGCAGTGTTCAAAAATTGTGGCTGAATGTCATCCCGGAATGTAATCAAAAAACAAACACAACTCACGTCCAAAATGCAAAAAATTAGGAGTGTATCCAGTTGAAGAATGTTTAGACGAATTATAGACCGACTGATGAATTGCAATGGCATTATTTGGAGATACCCCTTTACTTCGTAATGTAAGTAGACTATTCTTGATTGACGTGTTCACTCTTTCAGAAACAGCATTACAAGTCGGGAGATTAGGAGAAGAATGACTGATTTTAATTCCTAGTGCTTTATTTAAAGTATGAAAATCATCAGAATCAAACTGCCGACCCAAATCAGAGAGCAAAAATGCCATTCTCCCATGAATGGAAATGTAGTTCAACAAATGTTTGGAAACAGTATTGGCAGTTAAGTTACTCAATGGATACAAAGTGAGATGTTTTGAAAAGTGGTCAACAACGGTTAAAATATGCCCAAAATCTTTTATAGGACCCAGAATGTCGACACTCACAAATTCAGCAGGGCGACGAGGAATCCACATATTCTGTAAAGGGGCGGGTTTAGGTGAATAAGGCTTGAATTTAATACATTCGTGACAACTTAACACATAATTTTGCACATCAGAAAACATTCCCTTCCAAAAATACTTTGCAGACACAATTTCATATGTTTTTTTAACACCAATGTGAGACATGTGAGCAAGCTTCAAAATTTTACCCTTTAAACTAGACGGAACAACAATTTGAGAAGAAGACTTATTTTGTATGTGCATCAATAACCCAGAAGGCTGTGAAATATAAAAATATTGATAACACTTTGGATGAGCTAAAGAAGCAGACTTTAGGCATGAAACAATGTCCTGGATATTAGTATCGTTCTTTTGAGCAATTAAGAAGGATTCATTAGATACCTCATTTGGTGGGTCTAAAGAAAAATCATTACTATCAATAAGAGCGTTAATTTCAATGAATGGCAAAATTAGGCTCGCCTCCACATCCGGATTCATGGCAGGTTCCCGTAAATCAGGATCTGGTGAACGAGAAAAAAAGTCGGCTAAACAATTTAATTTTCCGGGCAAATATTTCTTTTCAAAAGAGTAATGGCTCAGTTCGAGTAACCACCGTGTGGTGACATCGGCTGGTGAAGATGTTTTCCCATACACTACAAGTGGCTCACTATCAGTCATCAAAACAAAAGTACGTCCAAATAGATACATTTTAAAAGCTGTCACCCCACTGTAAATTGCCACCAGTTCTAATTTTATAGGGGGGTAATTTTTCTCAGATTTCGACAAAGACGTACTGTAATATGAAACAGGCTTCAAAGTACCCTCATGGTCTTGTAATAACACAGCTGCAATGGCTAACCCACTGGCATCAGTGTGCACATAAAAAGGTTCATCCCATTTTGGTAGGGCAACAAATGGTTGAGAGAAAAAAATATTTTGCAGTTTGTCAAAAGCTTCCTGATGAATCTCCTCCCACACAAATTTAGCATTCTTTTTTGTTAACTCATTTAATACAGCAGTCAGATGTGCAAATTTTGGAATTAAATTGCGATAAAAACTACAAAGGTCTAAAAAACTCTTAACCTGACGGACAGTTTTAGAAGGAGCAAATTTTGTGATCTTAGCCACATTAGAGGAAATAGGGGCAATTTTGTTGTGGGAGATATTAAACCCGAGATAGTCAATGTTGTCAGTAAAGAAAACACACTTAGCAGGAGACAAGGTTAAGTTGTACTTGGCTAAAGTGGCAAAGATAGCTTGTAATTTGTGAACCATGTCATCAAAGTTTTGACTCCCAGCCAAGTAGTCATCCTGAAATGCAAAAATACCCGAAATTCCCTGACAATTTAGCTCGGCAATTATACGATCAGACAAACATTGAAAAAACGACGAACTTGACTTTAGACCAAAGGGGAGTCTGCAATTTGCAAAGGAGCCAAACTCGGTAGAAAAATTAATAATATCCTGAAGTTTTTCTGGCAGGGCAATTTGCCAATAAGCAGAGTGAAGGTCTAACACGGAATAAAAAGGATAAGCGGAGACGTCATTAATGATACTAATGATTTTTGGCATTGGATATGAGGAATTCTCAATAACTGAGTTGAGCAAACGTAAGTCCAACGCCATGCGATACTTTGGAGGAGCTAATGGGTTATTAGGGCATTGCCAGGAGCTAACATTTCGTTTAATAATTCCAGCCTCCTGTAATTCAGCGAGTTCATCTTTTACCTGTTCTTTAAGTGCCTGCGGGATCGGAAAAGGCAAAGTTTGGATTGGGTTTTCATTTCTTAATTGAATAGTTGGTTTAATTATGTCGGTACACCCTAATGCTTTTAAAGATTTACTAAACGTGGGATAATTTTTAAGAGCCAAATCTAACAAAATTTCCTTTTTATCATTAGGTAGGTGATCTAACTTAAAATCTGAAGGAGAGAGTTCAGCTTTACGAAGAGCTAAAGTTTCCTCCGAAGCAGTGATTAAATTACAAAATTGATCTTCAATATTTACAGAAGTATCATTTGGTCTTGAAATTTCAAATTCAGAAAAGGCGGGTACCAAAAGCTGCCCCCTTATTAATGTGAATGGGGATATTTCCAACATTTTGGACCAAAGTAGAAAATCGTTATGTTTCAACAGATTGAATTGCGGGATGAACTTCCATTGCAGGATGTGACATGTCAGGATCAAAAAAAATTTCGCAATTTAATTGGGATACATTCTTAACTTTAAGAAATACAAATGTAGTTTCACCAGGGGGAACGATTAATTTTTTTCTAAGTGCACAGGAAAAATTTTATCATTGCAAATTGCATTAACTAATTTTGGCTGACCCTTTAATTCAGTCGGAGTAACCAACGCAGCCTTCATATTGTCAAAAGTGACCATATCATTCCTTGGATCAATTATTCCTTGGCTCATTCAAAAATTTGTTTAAGTCTGGATATGTATTTGAATACCTAGGGACATTTTGAGAATTGGTGTCGGAGGGTGGAGTCATGGCGTCCCCTATTGATGACCCCCCCCCTTGAAGTTTAAAGGCTGCTGAGGAGCAAATTGATTTGGTTGAAAATTTTCCCTAACAGGGTTATGTTGAAAAGGTGGGTCAAATCTTGGCCTATGTGGAAATCGAGGAGCAGAAAATTCAGGTGCCTGATTAATAGGTCTCGGCATACTGGCGTTGGTGGCTAAAAATGCCCGGCAGACAGCCATTACATGATTTGGTTTACCACAAAATAAACAGTGAACAGGACTGGGTCGAGTCGATTCATTTGACCGAGAATTTGAAGAGTCCAGTTTATTACTCCAAGAGTTCCACATAGGGCAATCGGACAAAGGGTGGCTTCCCTGTGAGCATATGCGACATGATTTGATAAATTTATCTAAAGTCGCAGTCAAATTTTGGACCTGTTGAGCCAATGCTTCAACTTGTGGGTTTGCTCTGCTCTGGCCCTGTGTATGTAAAGCATTAGTCATTGAAAGATGGGATCCCTCAAGCATACAAAAAATTTTGTGGGCTTTGTTAACTAATTCTTGAAATTCAGTGGTATCGCAGTCAATCAATTTATCCTTAAGGCATTTTGGAACAGCCTGAATAAACTGCATACTCTTAATATGAGACAAAGCCTTATCATCATTCAATTTTGTGTATGCCTGATGAGCCGCTCTTTCGATCCTATGACCAAGGTTGAGCATAGATTCGCCCTGGACGTGTGTGATGGTCTGAAATTGTGCCAAAGACACAGACGACATCACTGGTAATGAAAAAAATGCACGCAACTTTTCACATGCTTCATCAAATTTTACAATTGCCATACAACTTGGGTTTGTTTGAAAATAAAATTGTGCTGACCCTGTGAGTTTAGTTTTCAAAAACAAAAGGGTAACATTAGCGGTAATATATTCTACAGGAACTTCCGCACTTCAGGGATGTTAAAGGGATGAAGTCCATTCACAAAACCAGTATTTAGTAGCCAGAATTGAAGACGATACTTATGCCCAACTATTCTTTAATGGAAATTTTCGTGTTGTGGCGAGGAATTTCCGTTACCTCTAAAACTGTTTATTCGTGAAAAACTCACGTTATAGCCTTTTCGCGTAAGTCGAATCGCGTTGTAGCGCATGTCGACTGTAAATCAATTAATATATTTATACGTATATACCATTCTTTTTACTTACATTTCAAAGTACTTCCAATCAATTGTTGTATAATAAATTTAAATACACTTCTAAAAAACACATTTGGGAAAAAATTTACGAAAGCAAATACAGGGACCTGGTTTCTGTCATTTATGTCAAAGAGCTAAAATGAAATATTATTTTGTGCTAACACTAGAAATCTCAAAACACGCCGTCCTGTGGAAGGGCTCTAAGCAATAAGTTCAATAAAATTCTCTTGGAAATCTTCCGACATAGACAGAGCGGGGCCTCGAAGCACGTTTGGAAACAAAAACGTTAAGATGTTCCATGTGAGTTGACAGTTGAGTATTTTGTACATTGTACTACATCGCTATCAGCTAAAGTGGGGTCAGCTGCTGATGAACAAAAAACAGATGTGGCTCATTTGCTTGTAAAATGATCTATATTGTAATGTGAGTGGTGTGAAGGGAAGTGAGATCTCCTGCCCCAAGGATATCTCTTCTCTAGTCCTACTGCTCCGTCTCGTCTTTTCCTACAATGGTCATTAGGATAAGAAGCGGCAACGATGATCTATGGGAGGTTAAAAGGAAATAAATTACGGGAAGTCTAAAAATAGTTTTCCTTTCCAATATTTTCTATTGCAAGAAAAAAAATCCTTCATTTCTCAACTAACAAAAGATAATATAATAAAATTTTCCATTGGAAGAAAAAGACAACGGTCAACCGGCGCCTTTTGGAGCGGCGCACCGAGCATTTGCCCAAATGCCTGCATAGCCAGTCCGACCCATCTCTCAGTGGGCCGAATGGAACTCCAAATTTTTCCGAATGATGATAATTCGCCTAATGGAACTCCAAATTTTGCTGAATGATATTTTTATCATATCGTCAAACAAATACAAATACAAAAGTGACGACCAGCAACAGGCTCTGGCCCAGCTAGACTGGTCCTAGTCAATTTACAATCCCCAGTGAAGATCAATGACCCTCTTAAAACTGTCTACTCCCTTGCTCATTACCACCTCTTCCGGTAAGCTGTTCCAAGGTTCCACTACCCTGCCAAAATAATAATTTTTCCTAATATCCATGTTAGCCTGAGAATTAAATAGCTTAAAACAATGACCCCTTGTCCTGCTTTCAGTCCAGAAATTCGAGGGCAGTCAAAATCGAATTGTATGTGATATGAAACATAAGACTCCGGAAAAATCCAAAATAACCTTTTGCATTCATTCTCTTCTGTTGAATCCCAACCGAGCCGAGGTTGGAAAAAATTTTCACACGAAGTAGTTTCCGTTGAAACAAAGCTTTCCAAATGATAATATTTTTGCCATACCATCAAACAAAATTTGCCAAAGAAGAACATTTTTGGGAGGTCACAGTGACTTCCCATCAGTGCTCCCCTACAGCTGAACCCCCCCCCCCCCTCTCCTTTCGTGGTTGAACTGGATACGCCCTTGGTTGTACGAGTTTTTAAAGTCACCGCGCATGCGTCAATTGTTAGTGTTCTCAACCAGTGCAAACAGTAGTAGAAACAAATTTCAAATGCTACAAAGAAATAAAATTAATAAATTTTTGTGTGGTTACATTTAAAATTCCATATACATATAACATATATTCCTCAGTAAAAGGTAAAATTAATTTGTATTGTAAAAATATTTAAATTATTTTCTTGTTTTTCGGAAACATTTTCTGCATGATATTATTGTCTTTTCATAAATAAATGGGGTCATATTCTTTCACAAATATTAATCTTTTATTCTAATTTAATAGATGAAAGACATTTTACCTTTTAAATGAGGAATACATGTTATATGTATATGGGATTTTAAATGTAACCAACAAAAATTTATTAATTTTATTTCTTTGGGAGCATTTGAAATTTGTTTCTACTACTGTTTACACTGTTGGTTGAGAACACTAACAATTGACGCATGCGTGATGACTTTAAGAACTCGCACAACCAAGGGCGTATCCAGCTCAACCATGAAAGGAGAGGGGGGGAGGCAGCCGTTAAGAAGCCATAATGGGCAAATTTGACATTTTGTTTCACGATATGATAAAAATATCATTCGGAAAAATTTGGATTTCCATAAGGCGAATTATGATCATTCGGAGAAATTTATAATTCTATTTGGCCCATTGGGAGTTTCCACCCTGATAAAATTTGAAGTTCGGGTGCACTTGAAAAGGCCCATCATTTGGGCAGTTAGGAGACTATTTTTTAGCACCCTTCCCCCTTTTTATTCCAAGATTTTGAAAGCAATGAAGTTCTAAAATGAGTATGGTAGTAACCCAACTAAACACCAATTGCTTTCCCTTTTCAATGAGCTCCCAAAGAAGATGTATACACTTTCAAATTGAGGAACAAGTTATTACATCTGAACTCTTTGGTAAATTTAGAAATTGAAACAACCGTCAATTATTTTTTTTTAAATTCTAAATTTTTTTTTGAAGTTAAAGGGAGATGGGGTGGAGCTGCCCAACCTTGCGCCCCTCTGTATACGCCCATGCGTAGAGCTGGCTATCGCCATCCCTGTGGAACGAATATCGTAAAACACTATTTCTTTCATTCTAAGCAATCTTTAACAGCTGGCAACCCCCACTTGCGGCCATTTTTGTATAGGCAACCTTAGTTAATCACGTTCAGAAAAAAAATTAGCTTTAATTTGATATATAAATGATGACTGTACTTTATGAGTGCATAAATGTGCACCAATAGTACCCGTTTACATGTGGTTGCGAATAGGTAGCAGCCAGTTGTGCAACGGCAACCATAACTTTTTAAGTTCTTTAGGTATATTTCTTTAAAGTAGAGTATAGTTTATTTTAATAACAAATGCGTCATTTTTACCTTAAATTGTCAAACAATATTAATTTGATAAAAATACTTGCGGGCACTTCTTGTTAGGCTACCTACCAAAACACATTACCCCTTTCATAATGTAATATCAAAATTTGATTTTGACTTTATACTCAATGAGTGCAAAATTCTGCAGCCGGATCTTAGACTATGATTATTTCTTTTAAATAAACAGTAATCTAGATATTGGTTACAATGATCATGCTTGCATTCTTTGAAAAAAAAAAAAAACTTTCGAGCATCTTATTAAATAGTCAGTTTTTCAGAAAGTTCTCCAAAGAAATGTTTGCATTTATTCGCTCTGCTAGAAACTTCATCAGAAACATTATTTTGCGAACTGAAGTCCAGATTGTATTGTTCTTTTACGCCTCTAGCATTTCATTTTTCAATGGCTTGGAATTTTTTTAAGTTCCACTTAAGCGTAGCAGATTTAGGATAAAGAACAACTTTCAGAGAAAAGGAATAGCTAGAAGTTTGTTTTATTGGACCAGTTGCAACGTAAAATCAAAACAACTTTGTTGTTTAGTTCTAAAATTCATCAATTTCTCTATTTTTTTGTTCACCCCTTAGCCTTAACTGACTTGTGAGGTTCTAAATATCAATCATTGAGCTTCCTTTTTCTCATGTCTTTGATTTTTGTGAGGTAAACTATCTAAAGTAGAGTACCATGTCCCATGATACACAAAAAAAAAATTCAAAACCTTTTTTCTATGTAATGAACATGGAGATTTGCTAAAAGTTTGATCTATAGAAAACTTCAAAGTATGGAGGTTCAACCATAGGTGCCCTTATGGGGGGAGCAAGACCCCCCCCCCCTAGAAATTACAACTCCTTACTGTTAGTACTTTTTTCTTTGAGAAGGTGTAAAATCATTTCTTCTCCAGCCTTCTAATGAAAAAGTTATAAAAAAATGTCGAATTTTTATAACGCTAATCTGTACTTAAATCAGTTTCTATGGGGAAAATATCTGAACCTCCCACCCCTTAAAATTTTGCATATGAGCGCCCATGGGTTCGATTGTATTTACTAATTTACACAGCAAATTACAAGAGGTTGGCTTTAAATGTCATGCACCACAGACTTTGTAGTTATCCTGATATTCCTGTTTAAAAATATTTTGTCTTGATTTTTAGCATATTGTCTTGATATTCTTCTTCTTATTATTATTTTTTAACCCCGACACACAAAGGAAAAGTGTTATAAGTTTGACGTGTCTGTGTATCTGTGGCACTCTAGCACCTAAACGGATGGACGGATTTTGAAAAAAAAAAATTTTTTTGAAAAAAGAGTTGATCGAGAGTGTTCTTCGCTAGGTTCCATCTTTGAATGACATTAATTAAACAAAGATATTAATTAAAAACCTCTTTAATAATGACTAAGCCTTTATTCACTCGATTGATAACCGAATTCATTGTTGGCCGACAAGGAAATAAAACGCAATGATTTAAAATTTTTATCTGTTCCCAGTTTCTATTTAGTAGCAAATAAGATACTTGACATTGATTTTGAATAATATAGGGCTTTTAAAATTATTTTCAATTTTCCCTCTTGATTCTACAGTTGCGACTCAGTCAGGGATTTTTAAAATTTTAATTTTATAGTTGTTTAATATACAGTGAAACTTCTAACTGGACTACCCCGGTAGCTCGACATTTATTTTTCTTTTGGTTAACCCAATGCTAACTTCAATGTGCAAAAACCTCTCTAACTTAACCCACATTTGCAGGAACCCAGTCAGCGTCAAATTGCTATTCTATTCTAGTCTAGTCCAATTTTTGCTGTGAACATTCTTTTATATTGACCTTTGCTCAGAATTTTATGCTGTGGTTTCTTAGTCAGTCAATCCTTTTCTGGAAAGCTCTTTTAGAAAATTCCAGGAGACTCAGCCACCAAACTCGTGCTGTTAAAGCAATTCTAAAAGGCTAGGAAAGGGTAGAATAATTGTACCCAGGGGAGTCCTCTAGAGAAAAAAGGCACCATGACATGTTTTTCAAACTAGTGTAAACATGACTTTTTGTCTTTAACAGACCTGACTGACAAGTTTTTATCTCTTTTCAAAAATTATGTATTTATTCCTCATGAAGTATTCAAATAGTATTAGTGATTTTATTATGTACTTTTCAAAGCAGAAAACAACATTCATTTACTAGAATTAATTTTCATAATGTGAAGATTAAGCATTAGTAAATAAGTGATACAGAAACACCGTAAGAATTACATTGACCGGCCTCACGCTGCTGCTCCTCTTGAGAAAACCATCTCCAGGTTGCGTCCATATCCTACATACACACACTCATGCCTGTGCACAGACACAAACACACACTCCTACACACACATACACATACACACACATGCGCCTACACAAACACACACACATGTGCCTACACAAACACACACGTGCATTCATACACACATACACTCGTGATTGCGAAAAGCATAATTTGAATTCAAGATGCCAAAAATTCAAATTAATATAATTTTTAATCATTATTTAATTTCTTTTGGTTTTTGATGCTATTGATCTAATATTTCTCTAGGACTTGATTGATGAGCCTCTTGTATTAGAAGGTATAGATAGTAAAAAGTAAGTTTATGATTTTATGCTTATTTATTTGAAACGTCTTAGAAAGACTTTAAAGAGTACTTAAAATGGTTTATTTAACTGCATAAAGACCAAGCAGTTGACAGATTTTAGAATTTTATGAATTTCAAGTCACTTATTTGTTTAGACATTTAGTTGTATGTTGCAAAATTATTACCCTTATTTTATTTTTAAAAAAAAGTCAGGCAGCTAAATTAGCCTTTTGGTGCTTCCCTGGATTTAACTACATACCTGCCAAGCCTTCCGGATTTCCCGGAAGTTTTACGGATTTTCATGCCCTTTTCCGTTTTTCCGGTTATGAGCAAAATCTTCCGGATTTTTCACGTTTTGTAGGAAAAAAATTGTATCTCGCCAATTTTGGCGCTAACGATTCTTTTGTGGAACGTTTTAGGCCAAGTAGCCAAGGAAAGGTTGCCGTAGGAGAATGGCAGAAGAAGTGAGGCAAGATTATGACGTCACGGAGTGATACAGCGCATGACTTCATCGGGATCCAATCAAAGCAAGCGTCGCGCCTGGCAATAGGGGCTCAGTTTCGGCGCCGATTATCTTCTCGTTCTCTCAGTTTGAGCTGTTTTTGCTTTGTTCTTTTTTTAAAATGAGTACCAAATGTTATTTCCAAACTTTTAAAGAAAGCAATAAAAGTAATATTTACTAAACGAAAGTAAGTTCAATTGGTATGAAATTCATAACTAATATATTGTTAAATAAAAAGAGGATAGGGGTTCTGTTTGATTTTATTTTGCCTTAAAATCTTGTGGATAAAAATAAAAAAATCTTCCGGATTTTTTTTCTCGGAGGTTGGCAGGTATGTAACTATGAATAGTCCTCCCAAGGTTCTCTTTTTAATCCTAACTGGTCCTCTTGAATCCCCTTTTTGATTGAAAATGGTCCTCTTTTACTCTTTTCTTTGGCTAAAATGTGTTGGGAGCCCTGTAATACTTTAAATATATTTCTCTTTTTTAAACATGTCTGCAGTCTGAAACATCTTTCGTCGACCCATTTTTTCCATATTTCTTTCCTGTGATTTTCGCAATGATATTTTAATTTTATAAAAAAAAAATCGAAATATAAATTGATTGTTGGTTTGCAAGAGGACAATGAAGCTATGGCCTAAGGCCCCGTATACTCAATCTAATCCTGAATGTATGAAAGTTTGAGTGATCACTGACAATCCTGAAGCAATTTTTTCACTATTGATGAAATGAAGTTTGACTATTACTGGTACTCCCAAAACTAAAATTGTTTAGCATTTGATAAAGAACAGTACCAGATATAATCTCTTTATTTAAAATAGTCACCTCTTTCGGAACAAAAGGACCTATCTAACGAAAACATTTGAGCTTTTCTTTCTTTTTTTCTTTTTTTTCAAAGTCTTTCAATAGTTGCCATAAGTCACAGATTGACATAAGCAGCACAAAGCCATATTTTAGTCCCAAATGTGTATTTTCGAGAGGTCAAGTATTAATACAAATACAAAAGTGATGACCAGCAACAGGCTCTGGACCCAGCTAGACTGGTCCTAGTCAATTTACAATCCCCGGTGAAGATCAATGGCCCTCTTAAAACTATCTACTCCCTTGCTCATTACCAGCTCTTCCAGTAAGCTTTCCAAGGTTCCACTACCCTGCTATAATAATAATTTTTCCTAACATCCATGTTAGCCTGAGATTTAAATAGCTTAAAACAATGACCCCTTGTCCTGTTTTCAGTGTTAAACTTCAGCCCCGTAACATCTTTCATATTAATAAATTGAAACAACTGAATCATATCCCCTCGGTCTCTTCTTTGCTCAAGACTGTACATTTTTAGCCTTCTAAGCCTGGAATCATAGTCTAAGTGAGAAAGTCCATTTATTAGCCTTTTAGCTCACCTTTGAACCCTTTCCAATATATTAATGTCTTTTTTAAGATAAGGAGACCAAAACTGAACAGCATACTTCAAATGAGGTCTTACCAAACTTCTATATAAGGGCAGAAGAACTTCTTTAGATTTATTTGAAATAGATCTATTGATAAACCCAAGCATCTTATTGGCTTTGTTACTAGCAATGCTGCACTGTTGGCTAAACTTTAAATCCTGACTTATTAAGACGCCCAGATCAGTAACTTTTTCTGCTTGACTAATGACTGAACCTTGCAAATAATAACTTGTACACTTATTTCCATGCCCTAAATGTAGCACTTGACATTTCCCAACATTAACAGCCTTACCCCATTTATCAGCCCACTCCATAATGTGATCTAGATCCTCTTACAGCTGATTTACTTGTTCTTCATTTTCTACACTCCCCATAACTTTGACATCATCAGCAAAACAATTCATGTTTCTAGAAATATTTTTATAAATATCTTTCATAAAAACAATGAACAAGACAGGCCCTAACACTGATCCTTGAGGAACCCCGCTTAAAACCTCACTCCAATTAGAATAATTTCCCCTTACAACTACCCTTTGTTTCCTTCCGGTCAGCCAGTTTTTTACTCAAATGAAAGTTTTCCCTCCTATTCCTATATCTGCTAATTTGCTAAGTAGAGCAACATGCGTACCTTATCGAAAGCTTTTTGAAAATCAATGTTAACATCTACAGACTTGTAATAATGTAGAAAGGAAAATTGTTAAGTAAATCTAAAAAGGAGGGAGGGAGTCGAGGAGTGATTGGAAGAAGGTAAAGTGGTTCTAGTGAAAATCTAATTGAGGAAACTTCATTCCAAAGGTTGTTAGTTTTTTTTTTTTGGGGGGGGGGGGGGGTCCGATGCCTAGATAAGTAAAAGGGCATACATGTGGAATTAGTCAAGGCAGCGGCTGTTCTCAATCTTTGTTAGTTTGATGGCTCTTACCATCTCTAAAATACACAAGAAGATTCCCTTTCCCAATACTGATGATAACGGTCAGGATGGTACTATCCCATACACGTTACGAGTCTTCTCTTTGATGGAAAAAAAAATGAAATTTGTAGTTCATTTGAACATTTATTTTTCCTGAGAAAAGCTAGATTAAAATAAAGAGAGAGAGAGGAAGAAGTTTAAATGGGTACACGTGCGGGAAAACAGTTTGATTTGTTTTTTTAATTTTTTTTTCTTATTTACCGGGGCACTCAGAAGCCTGGGGCCCGTAGCATTTGCTACTTCTGCTCCATGGCTAATCCGGCCCTGTCTATAAACACGTGATCAGATAAAATCTCAACTGTATCATAAATCTTTTAAGCAATAGATTAATACTTAACAGTAAACACACAGAGAAAAAGCTGTCATATGACCACAGAAAATAAAATTGAAAATGGTTATAATAAATGACAATTAAAAGTTAAAATAAAAACTAAAATGAAATTTGATTCTTCCTCTTTAACATACATAATTTGATTTCCACTTTAACGTTTAACAATGAATTTCATTGTTTGCAACAGAAATCTTGTTTTAGCTTTTAGATCCACTGATTTAAGAGTTTTTTTTTTTTTTTCCAGTTTAAAAATTGTAATACTATAATTTAAAATTAGGGATACACTGCATATACCGTATACATAACTATGCGGTATCTGTCCTATCTGGCTATTTTTAACTATCAAATATGCAATCCACCCACTCATTAATTGAGCATAAATACGCTGCTCAAAACAATTAAAGGATATTGTAAGTCTGGTACAATAAAAGGTATTAGCAAGTATTTTTTTGCATAGAATCCAAGAAGGGAGTCACAAATACAAATTTTTCTCAATTTCAAACATTGCAGTATATTAATTTTTAGTTTGACGTCAAAGACGACATTTTGGTGGCAGAGAATGAGATTTCACTCTAAAATATTGTAAGACAAAGCAGAAAATAATGATCAACACTCAGTAAGCACGTTGTTTCGGTGAGTGCGATGTCTCAACGAAGCCATTTGACAAAATCTGAATATTCTACAGTTGTTGGCAGGCTAGAGGGGATAACTTTAACCACTCGGTGGCAGCGAAGTATGAATGACTACAACAACACCTTCGCTCAGGTACTGGCACGGCCGCGCCGTCCCTATGTGCAAGGTCGTGCGAAGCACAGTGGCGCCAGAGCCAAAAAGGCGCCGAGCTCTACCGATAAAAATTGCTTCAAATGAAGGGAAAATAAACTCTAACCAAAAAGCAAAATGGAATTCTTTGTTATATCTAATGGCGGCTGTGAAATTATACTGCTCATTGAAACAATTAATCCGTCTCGCTGAGAATCTAAAAGGAAAAATTATTGACTTGTTGTGTCTCAAGAGGAATGTATGTAAGGCATTAAAGCGGATGTTTAATAGTAGAGTAGCTTTATGTCAGCTTAAGAATTTTTGAAATAATGTATCTTTCACTTCAAAAATGGTATTTTAAGGTTTTTTGTGGGAATTCAAATGATGACAAGGTGTTTTTACCATATATATCTGTAGCTACAAAGTCTATTTTTTATCCTGTTAGAAATGAAATAAATTATTTTTTGAAAAAAAATATATGTCTTTAAAAATTTTCGATTTTTTTTCTATTTTTCCTCAACTTGAGAGGGCTTTTGCACGATTTCAAAAATAAGTTATAAATTTTGTTATTGGTTTCAGCAGAGCACAAGAATTAACAGCAATCATCTTAATTACACATTTATTTGAAGAAAAGCATATTAGAAAAACGGCAGATACAAACTACAAACAACAACGTAAGCGATTGTGCAGCGTACTGAAGAAAACGATCATTGACGGCCGCCAAGCAGTGAAAGTTCGCCAAGAGGCAACTAGAGTTGGCAAGATATCGCTCAATTTCAACGCTTCTTCCCGATATCACAGCCACTTTTTAATTTTAACTTGTCAAAAATGAACAATACTGGAATTTTAAATTATGCACATCATAAAAAAATACATGCAATAATAAACATTTGAAAAATATGTAAACAGTCATTTTAGCACTAGTCAAAGTTTTGACCGTTTTGCTCAGTCCAAGTCCACTACGCAACTTTATAAACAGAGCACTTGTAAGTGGTTTGGTTAAAATATCAGCGAACTGTTCTAATGTTGGAACATATTCTATTTCTAAAATTTCTCGTTCTACTTCCTCTCAAATAGAATGAAAACGCACATCAATGTGCTTTGATCTTCGATGACATTGAGGATTTTGAGCAAGTTTTTTGGCACTTTGGTTGTCAACATACAGAATAGGTGGACCTTCATATCCGATCAGTTCCTTTAGAAGTAGCTTGAACCAAACCAGTTCAAAGTCAAACTCAGGTTATCAAACTCAGTTCCAGAATCACACAATATTTGCTTAACAGTATGGCCAGCTGTCTTTGCTTCGTTTAGGAAAGTTTATGCAATATGGTATTTCACTTTTTGCCTTCAAAAAGAAAACTCGGTGAAATTTCGTGAAATCATCTTTGAGAACCAACAGAGGCTTCTTTCATGGAACCTGCAACATCAGCATTAATTTGTTCAGCAGGCTTCATTGGCCTAACAGTCCGTGAATGAAATGATTTCCTATGGGCTTTTCCATATGCACATCCTACACAGAATTCTGAGTTATCATTAGATACAGATATTCCTTGTCGTCTAAGATACTTAATACATCGTTTCTTGTTTTGATGAGCCATTCTTTCATGCATTGCTTGAAGAGTATCACTTGTACTTGAAATAAGAACAGTTGCTGGTTTTGTTGGACTTTCAGCAAATATTTTCATCAAAAATACACCGATTTCGGATTTTTCTCCAACTGCAATGAGTTCATTTTCATTTTTCACAAAGCAAAATTTATTTTTGAATGAAACATTCAATCCTTTTCTTAAAGCATGGGAAACAGAAAACATTTGATATTTTAATTCAGGTACGTACCACACATCTGTTAGGTAATTTTTCTTCCATTTGCCATTTACTTGAGTTTTCACATTGACGCTTCCAGAACCATAAGCAACAAGCTTCTGACCTCCTGCAGCATTGACTACCTCCGTAACAGCAAAGCTTTTAAAACTTTCAAAAATGCTGCTGTTAAATGTCATATGCTGAGATGCTCCAGAATCAATGATCCAGCTTTTGTCAATTTGAGAATCTGTACATGGCATCGCAATACCAGAGGATGAAGAAAAATTCTTACTTTTGTTTTGAGGACAATTTATTCTTTTATGTATGGCAATTCCTCATTCAAAATAAGTAATATTAGGATTCACAGCTTTTCTGTTTTGATTTTTCCACTTCCTCTGTTTTGATTTGTTTCCTCTATCATTTCTGTTTTCCTCTTTTACTGAATTCTGATCTTTTAGTGGTAGCGGCACCTGCCGTTTGGATTGAATTTGTAACGCTGTACTTCCACATTGCTGTTGTTCTATTTACTGTTCAAAAGCACACAATCTTTCAGTTAACAGTTCAATAGATCGATCTTTCAATGGGATACCATCCCTCACAGTCTTAAATGCAATATAATCCTGCGGTAGCATTGATATAATGCTAAACAATAACATCGAGTGAGGAACAGTGCAGTGAAGAATGCGATTCAGTTCATCATTAGCTTCAATGAATATATTTTGAGCACATGACTAACAAATGATGCAATATTTTCCTGCTTCTATTCCAGATGAAAGAATTCTGTCCACAAGCGATCGAGTCGATGCGTTGACGACTTGTCAGAAATTACAATCAGCTTTTCGTATGCATCTCTCGCTGTTGTGCATGTTTTAATATAATCAAAGTTCATGTCATTCAAAGACTGGGAGATAAAGAGCAAGGCTTTCGCATCCGCAAGTTCAAACTTCTTTTTATTCTCCTCAAAATCGTCGTTGTCCTCATAGTCGAGCGGTTCCGGAAGTGTCGAATTACCGCTAACGGAACTCAGCAGATTGTGCTTTCTTAAAAGTAAACAAATGGACATTTTCCATCTAGTCCAATCTTTAGCCGTTTCTAATTTCTCTATCGTAAATTTATAGTCCACTGGAGCCATTTCCACTTTAATTCTGGAGTACGCAAAATAAATAGAACAGTCGGAGCAAAACAAAATGGCGCCGATCGCTATAAACTTCAAAATAACGTAAATAAAATGATTTTTACGCAGTTCATACTAGAGACGTACCAAGTAGCACTTTGGCCGAGTACCGAGTTACCAAGTACTCGGCCTTTCACTATTCAGCCGAGTTAAGGAGTACCAATTATGTTTTAAGAAAAACCACCAGTACACATGTGATGAATTTTGAACTTATTGGAATAATAGTATAGACTTCCTTGTCCATATAATAATTTTTAAAACTAAATTCCTGGTGAAATTTAATTATGCATTATTTAAAAAACTCTGGTTGTATATAATATATATATATATATATATATATATATATATATATATATATATGATAATAATAATAATAATAAAAGTGAAAAATATTGAAAAGACCACACCAAAAGCCCATAGATGCGCAACGCAGCGAAACTAAAAAGCCAAGTAAATAAAAAATTAATTATATATATATATATATATATATATGTTTATATTACTTGGCTTTTTAGTTTTGCTGCGTTGCGCATCTATACTCTACCTTACTTGAGTTATAGTGCTTAGAAAGAGTAATATTCCATTCAAAACACAAAAAAATGAAGTCATTTCTGTAGAAAATTGAGTTAGCGCTTCGCTCTGGGAACAGGCTATGCTTCTTATTCAGTCTTGCTTCAAATCGGTGATCACATACAAATTTTACAGCTTAAAAGCCCCATTTTTGGATTGAAATTATTTCTAAGTAAAAGATAAATTATATTTTTTGCATGGGGTGTTCATTTATTTTTCGAAGCCACACCAACATTTCATGACTTCTCTTTAATGAATATAAGTATACTATAAGCTTTTAAAGTGCTTTTTCTTTTATATGTAATTTATTGAAACTCTAGAACTAGTTTCTTAGAGATAATACTTTTGAATTTTACTTTATTTTGTCAGATATTTCATAAAACTAATTGGTATGACTTATCATGGTTCCCGAAAAAATTCAAAGAATTGAAACTGGATAACAAAATTTGTCAAAAGTGTATTTTTTTAATAACTGCACAGCTCTTATTTCCTTATTAAAACTGCTTCTGAAATATTTCAGTTAATTAAACTAACGTGCTAAAATATGCTATCTGAATTTTCAAATTTTTTGCAAAATACAAATTTTAATAAAAATATTAAGTTACAAATTATAAAAGTTTTCTTCTTCTTTTAATGTCTTTGATTTTTAGTGCTCGAAGAAGTAGTCGTTTGAAAGATACCAAAGTAAATTACTCTCTTGATGATTTGTTTACTCATCTTTATGGAAATCCTGAAATGGAGCGAAGTCAGGTATCTTTTTATTTATTTTTATTTTTTTTTAATTACCTGAAAAATCTGGAAGATATCATAAAAAAAGTTTCAAAGTGAATTGTATAAAGTATTCAGTAGATCATTGTTTCTGAACCTTTACTGACCGGTGAACTGGTAAAAATGCATAAAAAAATCTCACAAACAAGTTTCCTTTTTTTTTTTCTTTTTTCTTTTACAAAAAAAAAAAAAAAAAAAAATAGGTGTTAAAGAACTGTTACATAAGTTAATTGTAATGTTTTCATTTTGATTTATTCATTCATACATTTAAATGTGAATATAAGTATATTTTTGTACTTGTTGTACAAAGGTAAATCAGTTTTAAAGAAAGCCCACAAAAAATTATGAAAAGTAATCACAAAGTTAACGTACTGTCTGACTACGAATTGTATGGAAAAGCAAACATCCGTTCTACAGACGGAAATTGGCACTTCTTTTAGTTTTCAGCGGTGTCAGATTTTGCAGATGTATGCTAGCCTCTAAATTAAGCAGTCTTATTCAAATAAGCAAAACATACATGTCGAATTTTTATTTTTCCCCCTCATTCAGATAGACTCGTCTTAACTAGACGTTTGCCAATGGGATTGTTTCCTTCAGTCAAAAGTGCTACTTTTAGTCACTGAAGTTGATAGAATGAGCAAAAAAAAATATATATATATATATGCATATATATGTATAATAACATGGACCCAGAAAATACTGACATTTTCCCAACATTTATTTTTTAATTAATATTTTAAAATGTCCGATTTTTCGAACAAGGCCTGGTCTTTATAATGTCACAAATGATGAACTTGGGTGCGTATTCCACTGGCGCGCTGAGTGCTTACGCTTGCTGCCTACTGCGTTTCCACCTTATGATAATTCAGAAGCGAATTAAAAATTGCTCTTTACGCTTGCTATCAACCATATCATTGCCAGTACTTGAGAATAAAGAAGTAAATTAAATGTTTCTCTTTGCACTTATTGTAACAGTGAATGGCAGTTCATCATTTGCCCAGTGGCAGAAACGCTGCGACATGGAAACATCGTCGCAGACAACAGAACCCTATTGGGGACAGTTCTGTCCGTGCTAAAAAAAAATAAAAGTTGTCTATAAAAAAAAAAGTTATATGTGCAGAAAAAAAAAGAAACGGAAAAAGCTGTTTCAACTGTCAGACATTTATTTTCATGAACTACTGAGGCGGATGATCACACATGTGATCGTTCGCCCGCGTGATCGTTCGCTCGCCCACTCGCTTGCCCACCCGCCTGCGGTATAAACTAAAACAAAACTATCTTTTTCAAATTGTGCAAATCTGAAATCAAAATAATGCATATTTCTCTGTACAAAAAAAAATAAAGTCAGCACATTTCTGTGATGCAAGGGATAAATAATAACATAGTGAATAATTTTGTTTGTTTGTTTCATCAAATCATTAGCAGTAGTGTTGTTATAAGGTTCTCTGAAAGTGCAGTGTAAAGACTTTTTCTTCCCTCTAATGACTTTTAAAAAAAAGCATTTATCACCGAATTGAAATATGATTGCTTCAAATAGGGTTACCAGCTTTAAAATTATCTCCATTTGGTGTCTGGTGTTAAACCTTTACTCATCCCTTTTTTTTTCAAGACTTCGAATATTCTTTGAATATGTCAGTGATATTAATAATATTCATCATGCAGACCTATTAAATGGTAATTCTGAAACTATTTTACTTTAATGAACTTTTTATTTACCATTTTTATACTTTTAACGCTTTCATTTTGAAAAATGCAATCTGATTGCATCCGGTATGAGAATCCGGTATGAGAACTTTTACTCTTTTTTTTTTCAAGCTAACTTCGCTTTATAAGGAGGCAAATAAATGAAAAGTCTATTAAAACCATCATTTCAAGATTTTAAAACGAAATTCAGTTTTTGTTTATGAGTCAAAAATTTAAATGCTGAATAGATGGTTTAATTTTAGTTTTGCTGCAACTGTGTTGACAGATATTAATATGTTTATCTTAGCTTCTCTATGGCTACTAAAATGCAATTCTAAACTAATTTTAAAAAAATTAATTCTTTTATGATCCGTTTTTATGCTTTTGGAGACTTCACTTTGAGAATTGCAATCCCTTTGCACCCACTTTGAGAATCGGATTTTTCGAATTATTGATATTTAGTGCATTTTGTTAAGGGGTAAACAAATAAATTCTCCTTTTATTTTTATTGAAATCATATAAATTTAAATTTTTTAACAAAATTCTGTGTTTTTTAAGAGTTTCAAAAAATTAAATGCTCAACCACTGCTTGATTTCTTTTTCAAGGGAAATTAATATTAACATAAAAAAGATAAAATTTCACACAAACACCCATTTTGAAATTTCATTTTACTCCCCCCCCCACTCAAAATTATTTGCTTTTTCACAAAATGAATTGATTTTTCACAAAAAAAATGGACTATGAAAAAATCCTGGACAGACCCCTGTTCATTAGCCAACACATGTATGCGAATGTCAGGTGCCCACCAAGGACGGGGGGCGGAGGTCATCAGATTGCACCATTGAAACTTTTAGGAGGAGGTAATTTGAGAAAGATTTTAGGCTTAGTTTGGGGGGGGGGGCAGCTTCATAGAATTTAGGGAGGTGCTCCATTGTCTTTAAGGGGGTGGGGGTCGAGCATCTCCTGCCTTATTTCAAAAAAGATTAGTTTATTTTTTTTATAAAAACCACGCTCGAAATTTTGCAGACAGATTATGAAGTTCTAAAAGCTTTTTGCAGACAGCTACAAAACTTTCTGCCACTGGAATCATTTGTGATGTTATGGGCAGAAGCGTAAAAAATAAAATTGGGTATGTGCTCCGACTTAAATAATTGTTTAAAAATAGTAAACTTTGTCAAATTATTTAAAAAATGGTCAAATCCTATGTTTTTAAGCATACTCTTTCAGATTAAGAATAATTTTATAATTTCAGAAACGACCCCATTCTATTGAACCCGTGATTAGACAGTATAATCTTATATAAGTGTAGATATCAGGAGGAAAACTTTTAAATGAGTACTAGTAAAAATCTCTAAGAAATTTTCTCATGGACCTGTGCCAGTCCAGCATAGCAGTAGCTGAGAATTGCTATACTGTATGACTTTCTAAATTTTGTCCAAAATATAAATAACAATCAAATAAAAATGAACATAACCTTGAACTTTATTTTTCCTGATAACTTCAAGCACCCAGTTTTCCATTTGAAATGACCAGTTGACTGAGTTAAATTTCACATCTGTTGTGTCATTCTCTCACAATGAACACTTCTGGTTCAAATAGGTAAAACTTCTTTAACTTAAACTTCATAACATTAGAGACCCTTACAGTTTTCTGGAGACTAAAGCCTAGAGTTTGACTTACACATGACAAAACATCAGCTTTTTCTTATAAGGAAGCTAATATTAAAACATTCTTAAGAAGATTTAAATTTCGTTGTCAGAAACACAATCTTACAAGAGCCTTATAAAGGCCCAGATGATCATATAACATTGTTTGATATTGTGCAGAATTTATATATCCCATAATAAGTTGAATAAAATAACATTCATGGTTAAGGGTTCCTTAAGTCAGTCCTGATTCTTCTCCCAATTTGAAGTGGTAAGAATTTTTTTAATCCTTTCAGCTAGTCACAACAATAATCTTTGTGTCATCGTCCCAGAACATTACTTTTTTCAGCCACTTTTTCAGTCTGCTTTCTCTATACTTCAAAAATAGAACTTTTCATGGTTTTCATAAATTTTGCATTAGTATATGGCATAACACTCTTTTGAATGGTGACACTTGAAATTTTTTGCTAAAGCATTATGAACTTTCGCATACAAGTCCTTTAATATTTTTAATTACTAATCAAAAGATGTGACATCTGAAACGTGCTAAAATGTTCGTGAGTTTTATTTTTAATGTGTTAAAAATAATTTGCTATAGTGAAAAAAAAATTATTGTTGTTGTTAACTAAAATTTTCTTTTTAACTTGGAAGCTGTATAGTAAACTCCCGATTATCTGCGGAATTGAGTGGCATACGTGCCGCAAATAATAAAAATCGCAGATAAACTGCAAAAATTCTAAAATGAGAGACAAATAAGGTACAAATTTTCCTTCCTAAAAAACATAGCTGTATTGATGCATAATACTTTATTCAAACAGTGAAAATCCTTTACAGTACTGTAAAAATATTTTGTATTTTTGCAAAACAGAATTTAATATCAATAAAGAACACGTGTATGTGCAATGAAGAAAGCACAATAAATAAATAAAACAAAACAACTGAGTCTATTAATAATTTTTCATCAAAACAACACCCATTGGTATTTGCTTTTTACTGGGAAAAGACATGTTCCTGACTGTTAAATGACTCGCAAATAATCCGCCCCACAATAATACGCTTGTGGATAATCATTAGTTTACTGTAGTTTTTAAATTATTGATTTGTATTTTTTTAATTTGAAAGTTTCAACTGGTTCGAAAATGACTGTTATTTAAATGGTTCCCAGAATATCATACATTGGGGCTGTACTTATAACATTTGAATTTTATCCTGTACTATCATTAGTGTTTAAGACTCATGCATTAAGTATTCTTGGCTGCATTTCTATTCAGTAATTTAGTGTGTATTGTACTCCTTTTCAACTGCATTTGCTTCAAAAAAAAAATAAAGAAGTTTCATTTACTCACAGTTCGCTTTTATTTACACATTGCAATACTTAAGCATGTACTGCCCGCCTCCGGCAAATTGAGCTCCGTTGGCTGAAGGATTAAACGATTCCATTTGCTGAAATAGGGGTGAGGAAAAACGGCTGAAGATAAAAAGGCTTAATGGTAGCCCAACTCTGCTCTAATAATTCCTCTTCTTTCTCTTTGCCCTGCTTGAAAGAAATGGACTTGCTCAAAGCCATAGCTTTAACTTGTCAGAGGCGGACAGTAAAATATATGAAAAATTCTAAAGTATCAAAATAAACAAAAAGGTTTTCTATTCATAGGTTTTAGAATATTTTTATCTGTTAATTCAATTATAGGTTCTTGTACCTCTTTCAGACAGATGAAAATAAAATTACTGTAAGAAGAGTTAAAAAAAGAGTTGAAACGTAAGTTAGATTTTTTTTTCTTTTTTTCTTTTAGAATTGTTGTTTGTTTGCCTCATAACGGAACTGCATACTGGTTTTGTGGACCTTGTGTATTTGCCAAGAGCTGGCATTCATTCTCTCATGTAATACCTCTATTAGAAGATAATCATCATCATAAGAATTTAGAGTCCTGTTTTCTTCACCAGATCGAGACTTCTGACCTCTTTTTGGTGCCAAACTACACTAAGAGTTCAATTTTACCAAGAGTATTCAAGGCCAAAGCAATACTCATGGAATCTTTTACATTCCTCATAATCATACAAAATGGACACTGAGAATTTTCTGCATCCAAAATTTTTTTTAACTGGAACCCGTGCCTTAGGCCATTAGAGGCCAATGCCATCCCACCCTTTCAGCTTGCTCTGTTAAGTTTATTGAAAAATTTGAGATGGCATGCAAACACAATCATCAACTTAGTGCTGAAATATCATAAAATCTCAGAAATAAGATGAAAATTAAAATAAAAAGTGCTGAAGAATAACAGTGGTATCGACAGGGCCGTATTTACATATGGGCCTATGAAAACAGGATTGTGGGGGTGGAAAAATTAGCTTTTTACCGTAGCAAAATATGAAAATGTTAGATCTAAAGAAATGAGTCTTCTTCATCCCAGTGATGGTAAAAGGCTTACAAGGCTACTGATTCTGCTATTGTTAAAACTATGTATTTGCTTCAATTCAGTTAGTTTACCTCTATTGATGTGTTTTTGATCCTTGTTCTTATAGATTTCATCCAGAGGGATCTGAATGTTCTGAACGGCCAAAAGTACTTTTGTGTCGCTTACCACAAACTGAAGTATCAAAATATTGTCATGATGTTGAAGTGAAACAGGAGCAGGTAATATAAATACAAATACATAAGTGCCTAACAGCAACAGGTTCTGGGCCCAGCTAGTCTGGTCGTAGTCAATTTATCAATCCCCAATGAAGATCTATAACCCTCTTAAAACTATTCACCCTATTTCAAGTAGCAGCTGCTTTTGGTAAACTTCCAAATACCTAAAAACCTGTTGAAGTAGTAATTTTTTCTGATTTCAAAATTAGCTTGAGATTTAAAAAGCTTTAAACAATGTCCCCTGGTTTTGCCATTTAAGCAGAAAGTTAGCCCATAAATGTCCTCCATTTTAATTTACTTAAATAACTAGATATTGTCCCCTCTTACTCTCCTTTGCTGAAGACTATATACAGGGGCGGACTGGCCAGGTCGGCTAGTCGTGGATCCCCGACTGCGCCAACCGCCGAGTGGGCCACTTCAAGCAATTTTTTGTTGAACTTAATACATTTAAATTCCCTCATAACATTTTTTAAAGTGTCATAATATGTGATAAAAAAATAAACATGTAGTTTGTTTGTTTTATGTGAAAAAAGTTTTTAAACACGCTTCTTTTTCCCATCCTAAGGAGGGACCAAAGTAAATAGCCGAAGTACGTGTGTGAATGCTTTCCTCTCTTATCTTATCTATTGAGGTTACGGGAGTGGGCCAGAGAAATTGGGGTCAGACGCGGCCTAAAAAAGGGTCGGGATGGAAAAAGAAGCGAAAAAAACTTATATTTGTACGTCTGTTAACAAAAATTGAAGGGGCATGCACCATTAGACGAAGCAGTCCCGACCCTGCTATAAATGCATGGGCCATGATTTGGGGTGTTGATACATAATCAGGGGCATGCACAAAAGGAGGATGAGAGAAGGGGCACCTCTTGACAAAGTTCCAAACCTGAATGGGGCCCCGAGATTTTTTAAATGATGAGTGAAATATATGTATGGACGTAGGGGTACACAAGATGGAGAAGAGCCCGTAAAAGTCATTTGTGATGAGCCTCAAAATTTTTTCGCACTCCCCTGGTATTCACCGGTTGTGACAGATTCAACTAAATGCTGTCAGTTGACAAGAGATTTCATTGGTCTATTGTAAATTGTTGCTATGCAAGAATTATCATCTCAGAATCGCATACGGGAAAGCAAGTCTTTATTAAGATAAACTGAATCTGAAACAGGACAAAATTTCGACTTAAAGAGAGACCTGACATAGGTGGATTTCGGACTGAGTTCCAGTGGTGGGGGGGGGGGGCAAGATTTTTTTTAATCAACATTAGTGGTAATTAAGGCGAGATTTGTACTTAACGGGGTCCCAAAGTACTTCAGATATGAGTTTCCTTTGTAGTTCTAAAGTCACCGACAAGTCTTCAATTGAGGATTTTGATGTAAAAACCTGTTAAGTTCATACTTTTCCTTTAAAAAAAATCATTTTGTTTGGGGAGAATATAGATGTTCCGGTTGGTGCAACAACGGGACACAATGTAAGATCACACCTCTGCTTTGTAGTAACTAATGTGGGAAAGATTTTTAGCCTTTCTATCGGACACTGATGTTATTTGTTGGTCTTACCAAAAATGAGTGAGTCTGGACTTACCTGATTCTTGGTTCTTGCATCAAGGCCCTCAATTGTGTTTTTTAGCCTACTTCAAAAAGGAGGCCGTTATCAGTTCATGCCGTATGTATGTTTTTTTTTTCTTTTTTTTTTGTCCACTCTCAGCGTATCACCTAGTGAGCCGATTTTGATTATTCTTTTTTTAATGGATAGGGGATGGCTCAACTTAGGTTCCATTATTTTGTTTGACCATATTTCTTCTTTAGAAAAAAGTTATGGTCAAAAAACAGTAAATTTCATGCAATTTCCCTATTAAATGATTAAATATAAAACCCATTGTTACAAAAGTTTGATGCCATACAACAGTAATATTAATAGAAATTGTAATAATTTTGAATAAAGGCTTCTATGAAGCAAGCATTAATTTTCTTCAGTGTCATTGCTCTATAGTGGGGGTAAACCTAACCTGGAAGCGAGGAAATGCAGGGATTAGGATCCGTATTGCCTTCACAATGCTACCAGGTTATAGGTTTGCCTCAACTATAGTAGTATTTTTATTGTTATCATCTATGCCAATAACATATGATCTGGACTATATTAGGAGATACAGGATTGCATCACAAGCAACTTTGCATGCTTCGAAATGCAAATTAGTCTGGGAAAACGTAATATTTTAATGGTTATAATTAAATGAACTCACAAATGAATTCAAGAGAGGAACAAATATGTATTTTTAGTTCCAATCGCTTAAAGTTTCAGGTGTGTTTATAGTTTTTTTAGTATTGAGTATTTTTAGGAAAAAAATAAGGTGAAGTTTCGTGATGGTAATGTCTTACTATTTTTGAAATACATTTACACTAAAAAGAATAAAATAAAAAACTCTCTCTGATTAAAAATAATTTTAAAATTTCAGAAACGACCCCATTTTATACAACCTGTGGTTAGACAGTATAATCTTATATCAGTGTAGATATCAGAAGGAAAACTTTTAAATGAGTACTAGTAAAAATCTCTAAGAAATTTTCTCATGGACCTGTGCCAGTCCAGCATAGCAGCAGCAGCTGAGAATTGCTGTACTGTATGACTTTCTAAATTTTGTCCAAAATATTAATAACAATCAAATAAAAATGAACATAGCCTAGAACTTTATTTTTCCTGATAACTTCAAGCACCTAGTTTTCCATTTGAAATGACCTGTTGGCTGAGTTGAATTTCACATCTGTTGTGTCCTTCTCTCACAATGAACACTTCTGGTTCAAATAGGTAAAACTTATTTAACTTCATAACATTAGAGACCCTTACAGTTTTTTGGAGACTAAAGCCTAGAGTTTGACTTACACCATGACAAAACATCAGCTTTTTCTTATAAGTGAAGCTAATATTAAAACATTCTTAAGAAGATTTAAATTTTGTTGTCAGAAACACAATCCTACAAGAGCCTTGTAAAGGCCCAGATGATCATATAATACTGTTTGATATTGTGCAGAATTTATGTATCCCATAATAAGTTGAATAAAAGAACATTTGTGGTTAAGGGTTCTTTAAGTCAGTCCTGATTCTTCTCCCAATTTGAAGTGGTAAGAATTTTTTTTAATCCTTTCAGCTAATCACAACAATAATCTTTGTGTCATCGTCCCAGAACATTACTTTTTTCAGCCACTTTTTCAGTCTGCTTTCTCTATACTTCAAAAATAGAACTTTTCATGGTTTTCATAAATTTTGCATTAGTATATGGCATAACACTCTTTTGAACGGTGACACTTGAAATTTTTTGCTAAAGCATTATGAACTTTCACATACAAGTCCTTTAATATTTTTAATTACTAATCAAAAGATGTAACATCTGAAACGTGCTGAAATGTTCGTGAGTTTTATTTTTAATGTGTTAAAAATAATTTGCTATAGTGAAAAAAAAATTATTGTTGTTGTCAACTGAAATTTTCTTTTTAGCTTGGAAGCTGTATAGTAAACTCCCGATTATCTGCGGAATTGGGTGGCATACGTGCCGCAAATAATAAAAATCGCGGACCGCTAAAATTCTAAAATGAGAGACAAATAAAGTAAAAATTTTCCTTCCTCAAAAACTTAGCTGTATTGATGCATAATACTTTCTTCAAACAGTGAAAATCCTATACAGTACTGTAAAAATATTTTGTATTTTTGCAAAACAGAATTTAATATCAATAAAGAACACGTGTATGTGCAATGAAGAAAGCACAATAAATAAATAAAACAACCGAGTTTATTAATAATTTTTCATCAAAACAACACCCATTGGTATTTGCTTTTTACTGGGAAAAGACATGTTCCTGACTGTTAAATGACTCGCAAATAATCCGCCCCACAGATAATACGCTTGTTGATAATCATTAGTTTACTGTAGTTTTTAAATTATTGATCTGTATTTTTCTTAATTTGAAAGTTTCAATTGGTTCGAAAATGACTGGTATTTAAATGGTTCCCAGAATATCATACATTGGGGCTGTACTTATAACATTTGAATTTTATCCTGTACTAACATCAGTGTTTAAGTCTCATGCATTAAGTATTCTTGGCTGCATTTCTATTCAGTAATTTAGTGTGTATTGTACTCCTTTTCAACTGCATTTGCTTCAAAAAAAATAAAGAAGTTTCATTTACTCATATTTCGCTTTTATTTACACATTGCAATACTTAAGCATTTACTGCCCGCCTCGGCAAATTGAGCTCCGTTGGCTGAAGGATTAAACGATTCCATTTGCTGAAATAGGGGTGAGGAAAAACGGCTGAAGATAAAAAGGCTTAATGGTAGCCCAACTCTGCTCTAATAATTCCTCTTCTTACTCTTTGCCCTGCTTGAAAGAAATGGACTTGCTCAAAGCCATAGCTTTAACTTGTCAGAGGCGGACAGTAAAATCAATGAAAAATGCAAAAGTATCAAAATAAACAAAAAGGTTTTCTATTCATAGGTTTTAGAATATTTTTATCTGTTAATTCAATTATAGGTTTACTTATTGTTCTTGTACCTCTTTCAGACAGATGAAAATAAAATGACTGTAAGAAGAATTAAAAAAAGAGTTGAAACGTAAGTTAGATTTTTTTTTCTTTGTTTCTTTCAGAATTGTTGTTTGTTTGCCTCATAACGGAACTGCATACTGGTTTTGTGGACCTAATGTATTTGCCAAGAGCTGGCATTCATTCTATCATGTAATACCTCTATTAGAAGATAATCATCATCACAAGAATTTAGAGTCCCGTTTTCTCCACCAGATCGAGACTTCTGAACTCTTTTTGGTGCTAAACTACACTGAGAGTTCAATTTTACCAAGAGTATTCAAGGCCAAATCAATACTCATGGAATCTTTTACATTCCTCGTAATCATACAAAATGGACACTGAGAATTTTCTGCATCCAAAATTTTTTTTAACTGGAACCCGTGCCATAGGCCATTAGAGGCCAATGCCATCCCACCCTTTCAGCTTGCTCTCTTAAGTTTATTGAAAAATTTGAGATAGCATGCAAACACAATCATAAATTTAGTGCTGAAATATCATAAAATCTCAGAAATAAGATGAAAATTAAAATAAAAAGTGCTAAAGAATAACAGTGGTATCGACAGGGCCGTATTTACATATGGGCCTAAGAAAATAGGATTGTGGGGGTGCCAAAATTAGCTCTTTACCGTAGCAAAATATGAAAATGTTACATCTAAAGAAATGAGCCTTCTTCATCCCAGTGATAAAAGGCTTACAAGGCTACTGATTCTGCTATTGTTAAAACTATGTATTTGCTTCAATTCAGTTAGTTTACCTCTATTGATGTGTTTTTGATCCTTGTTCTTATAGATTTCATCCAGAGGGATCTGAAAGTTCTGAATGGCCAAAAGTACTTTTGTGTCGCTTGCCACAAACTGAAGTATCAAAATATTGTCATGATGTTGAAGTGAAACAGGAGCAGGTAATATAAATACAAATACATAAGTGACTAACAGCAACAGGGTCTGGGCCCAGCTAGGCTGGTCCTAGTCAATTTATCAATCCCCAATGAAGATCTATAACCCTCTTAAAACTATTTACCCTATTTCAAGTAGCAGCTGCTTTAAACTTCCAAATACCTAAAAACCTGTTGAAGTAGTAATTTTTTCTGATTTCAAAATTAGCTTGAGATTTAAAAAGCTTTAAACAATGTCCCCTGGTTTTGCCATTTAAGCAGAAAGTTAGCCCATAAATGTCCTCCATTTTAATTTACTTAAATAACTAGATATTGTCCCCTCTTACTCTCCTTTGCTGAAGACTATATACAGGGGCGGACTGGCCAGGTCGGCTAGTCGTGGATCCCCGACTGCGCCAACCGCCGAGTGGGCCACTTCAAGCAATTTTTTTGTTGAACTTAATGCATTTAAATCCCCTCATAACTTTTTTTTAAAGTGTCATAATATGTGATAAAAAAATGAACATGTAGTTTGTTTGTTTTATGTGAAAAAAGTTTTTAAACACGCTTCTTTTTCCCATCCTAAGGAGGGACCAAAGTAAATAGCCGAAGTACATGTGTGAATGCTTTCCTCTCTTATCTTATCTATTGAGGTTATGGGAGTGGGCCAGAGAAATTGGGGTCACACGCGGCCTGAAAAAGGGTTGGGATGGAAAAAGAAGCGAAAAAAACTTATATTTGTATGTCAATTAACAAAAATTGAAGGGGCATGCACCATTAGACGAAGCAGTCCCGACCCTGCTATAAATGCATGGGCCATGATTTGTGGTGTTGATACATAATCAGGGGTGTGCACAAAGGGAGGTTGAGAGAAGGGACACCTTTTGACCCAGTTCCAAGCCTGAATGGGGCCCCGAGATTTTTTAAATAATGAGTGAAATATATGTAGGGACGTAGGGGTACACAAGATGGAGAAGAGCCCGTATAAGTCATTTGTGATGAGCCTCAAAATTTCTGCGCACGCCCCTGGTATTCACCGGTTGTGACAGATTCAACTAAATGCTGTCAGTTGACAAGAGATTTCATTGGTCTATTGTAAATTGTTGCTATGCAAGAATTATCATCTCAGAATCGCATACGGGAAAGCAAGTCTTTATTACGATAAACTGAATCTGAAACAGGAAAAAATTTCGACTTGAAGAGAGACCTGACGTAGGTGGATTTAGGACTGAGTTCCAGTGGTGGGGGGAGGGGGGGAGCAAGATTTTTTTTAATCAACATTAGTGGTAATTGAGGCGAGATTTATACTTAATGGGATCCCAAAGTACTTCAGATATGAGTTTCCTTTGTAGTTCTAATGTCACCGACAATAGTCTTCAATTGAGGATTTTGATGTAAAAACCTGTTAAGTCCTAACTTTTCCTTTAAAAAAAAAGATCATTTTTGTTTGGGGAGAATATAGATGTTCCGGTTGGTGCAACAACCGGACACAAATGTAAGATTACACCTCTGCTTTGTAGTAACTAATGTGGGAAAGATTATTAGCCTTTCTATCGGACACTGATGTTATTTGTTGGTCTTACCAAAAATGAGTGAGTCTGGACTTACCTGATTCTTGGTGCTTGCATCAAGGCCCTCAATTGTGTTTTTTAGCCTACTTCAAAAAGGAGGCCGTTATCAGTTCATGCCGTATGTATGTTTTTTTTTTTTTTTTTTTTTTTTTTTGTCCACTCACAGCGTATCACCTAGTGAGCCGATTTTGATTATTCTTTTTTTAATGGATAGGGGATAGCTCAACTTAGGTTCCATTACTTTGTTTGACCATATTTCTTCTTTAGAAAAAAGTTATGTTCAAAAAACAGTAAATTTCATGCAATTTCCCTGTTAAATGATTAAATATAAAACCCATTGTTACAAAAGTTTGATGCCATACAACAGTAATATTAATAGAAATTGTAATAATTTTGAATGAAGGCTTCTTTGAAGCAAGCATTAATTTTCTTCAGTGTCATTGCTCTATAGTGGGGGTAAACCTAACCTGGAAGCGAGAAATGCAGGGATTAGGATCTGTATTGCCTTCAAAATGCTACCAGGTTATAGGTTTGCCTCAACTATAGTAGTATTTTTATTGTTATCATCTATGCCAATAACATATGATCTGGACTATATTAGGAGATACAGGATTGCGTCACAAGCAACTTTGCATGCTGTGAAATGCAAATTAGTCTGGGAAAACGTAATATTTTAATGGTTATAATTAAATGAACTCACAAATGAATTCAAGAGAGGAACAAATATGTATTTTTAGTTCCAATCGCTTAAAGTTTAAGGTGTGTTTGTAGTTTTTTTTGTATTGAGTATTTTTAGGAAAAAAATAAGGTGAAGTTTCGTGATGGTACTGTCTTACTATTTTTGAAATACATTTACACTAAAAAGAATAAAATAAAAAAATTTTGAAAAAAAAAAAAGAACCAACTTCAAAAGTGCTCTAAAAAGTGAACAATAATTTTATTCTTTAAACACCATCGACAATTTTTAAACATTTTTTGAAGTTGGCACAAAAAGGATAGATAAAATCATTCACAACCATAACTCAACTACAACTATAAATTTAAGCAGGCCCAGTTCCTTCACTACCACATACATTAGGCATTGATGACAGCATATTTGAGTAACGATATAAATGTTTTGTTCCTAACTTTGATTTTCTTAAAAACCATGAACGAAGCACGGTTACACTTGATTTTACTTTTTGTCTTTGCGCCAACTTCAAAAATTATGTTTAAAAGTATTACCAATGGTATTTAAAGAATAAAATTATTTTTCAATTTTTAGAGCACTTTTAAATTTGTTTTTTTTTTTTTTTGCAATTTTTTTTTTTTTTTAAATCTGATTTAAATATTGAGAAGTTGCCAGACAAAAACTTCGAACCTTCGCCATTCTCTTAAAGTCACTAAAGATAGCTTAAAGTTTCTATCATAGAAATTTCCATGAGAAAGTAACCCTTTTATCTGCACTATAGCCTGAAATTGATTTCAGTTTCAGCAAAAAATGCACCGAGAAAACTAGTGTTTTCCTCAGAGCAAAAGGGGCAGTACACTTTCTGATTAAAGGGTACCTATTAATAGAAATTTTGTTAAATGAAAAAGGTGCATTTTTTATTTTTTGGTATACTAGGTACATGCTAAGTTCTAGTGCTTTCGATAGTAATTATTTTTAAAGAATTAAAAAGCTTTTTGATGTTTAGTTTTAAAGGTAATGAAAAATACATTCAGATATATTCTAATCAGATTCTTGTGATCAAAGCGATGGAGTAACGTTTCAAGGACAGGTTAGTGTGAATCTTTATCTTTTGAAAAAGAATTCGCTTTTGTGAAGTTTTGTTGAAACTTTTAAGGGGCAAGGAGGGTTGATTAAGTTTAAGGTCAATGGTTATTTCAAAAATGGAAGGGCACGGCGCTCTTCTAAACAATCTTGGGGGAAACACTCAGTAAACCTGTCCTCTTTCCTTTTAATATTTTCAAACATATTGTAAGATTATGTTTTTAAAATTTCAATGTCGAAAAATTCCGAAGAAGAGTCGTCAGAATCCCTATAGTAACTAAATGTAGTTTTAAATTGTGACAAGTATGCTTCAAGTTTTAAATGCTTCCAAATGAGATGAGTCACTACTCTGATCCTCCTACTCTCTCAAACGTGACCAAAGATAGTTTTGCGTTTTTTAATAGTTCAAAGTCGAATGGTTTTCTTAGGGAGCTCAAGATGCTCCCCTGTTCCATCAATTTTACCATTCTAAAATTGCATTTCTAAAACCTCCCATTTCGGAGAATTACTGGGAAGAACCCCCGACATTCTATTGTAAACAAAAATAGACTAAAATGGACTTCAATTTTGAAAAAAAAAAAAGAAGGAAGTTAAGAAAACAAAGTTGTAAGGGAGGGGGTCTTTTCCCTCTCCTCTAACTTTACCGAAAATTATAAAATTTCGCTTTTTGACATCAACTCTGAAAATATAGCTTAGAATTGAACTAGAACCCCTTCGCCCGATTCTTTTCTCCTTAGACCTATATAGATCAACCAATTTCGAAAAAATTCAGGGGGGATTTACCTGATTCCTCCCTTTCCTCGAGTCCTTCCTATGTTGTCAGTAATGAAGCCTAAAGATGTGCCTTATCAGACGTATAATCATTATAGTATCCTTTCAATGTACATAAAAAATGTGCCAGTGTTAGCTTTATTTTACGTTTCACAATTTTCTTTTTTTAGAACTTTGATTTAGAAACTTAAGGGTCATTCTCCAGAATGTTTTGTCCAGAGCTTTTGAACAATAATATTTTTGATTTTCAAAACCTTTTGTTTCCTTAGCTTCTTATTCTTCTTAACTTCTACGTTTCACAATTTTCTTTTTTTAGAACTTTAAAACTTGATTTAGAAACTTAAGGGTCATTCTCCAGAATGTTTTGTCCAGAACTTTTGAACAATAATATTTTTGATTTTCAAAACCTTTTGTTTCCTTAGCTTCTTATTCTTACATGAAAGTGTTACCTACTAAAAATTCCCATAAACAATGGCCCAGATAAGTTCCAATCATTTAACTCATAAATAAAATTTTTAAAAACCTTGTTCACAGAACTAAAAAAAAAAAGAAAAAACTTTAAGCGTTTGAAAATAGAGGCCAATTTAATATCAAGTAGTACTTTTGTTGATTGTGCAAACAATGAGCTATTTTAATGATTAATGGGAATTGAATATTAAAATCTCTTAATTGAAGTATTGCTAAAACTTCAGGTATTCTTGTAGTTCTAATTTGTATTAAAAATAGTGTAGTATCAATATATTTCCAAATTAGTAAATTTAAGAACATACTGGTACTTTATAATTTTAGTAGACTGTCTAAAATTGATGTATTTCCCCTCCAGCATTTATTATCCCTCAGAAATGATGACAATGATAAGGTCTGTCAGGTAGGTGAGGAATTTTCTATTAATATAGGCCTAGTGGATACACTTTTCAGGGGAAAGATTTTTTCTTCGTTGCTGCAATATGCATATGTAAAGTATAAGAAAACATATGCACTTCTTTTTTTACATGAATTTACATTCCTGAAATTCATGTATTCAAGTCAATGGAGGTGAGAGTTCAGAATAACCACACTTGGTTTTTAAAACAAAATCTATCTTCTTGCTTTTCAACAAAAATTTCACGCCTTCTTTATGGCTGGAAATGAATAAAGAGACTCCCTTGTATCATGGGAAATAAAATGGGATGTCATTGCCACCATCTGTTAACGAAGAATGGGGTCTTTGGGTAACAGACGTCAGAATTTATTATGTGACGTCATTCCTTATCCTACTTAAATGAACTAAAACAAAATATTAAAAGTTAATTATACTTAAACAATTAGTATTTGAGACACTTGTGAAAATAAGTATTTACTTTTTATTAAACAAGTTATTAAGTATAATAAACAGTTCCACCTGCTGTGTGACATGCCACGGAGGTGAGAATTCACATGTAGTGAGCCAAAAACATATTAAAATAAAAATTATCATTAAAAAAATTGTTGGCAGGTTTAAATAGATACATTTTTAATGAAATTAAAAAACATTGTTAAATGAATTGTTCCTTAAAGTTTTTACTGTAAATGGCGTGTGACTGAAAAGTTACACATTTTGAAGAATAACCTTAAAGGAAAATAAGAACTATATATAGCGGTAGTTTAATGTCTTTGCTTGACTCGGAAGTATTGAGCTCCGGTACTGTTTAATTTAACTTTTTAAATTTACATAGGTGGGCCAAAATATTCTTTTGCCGACTGGGCCAAACTTACCCAGTCCGCCCCTGACTATATATATTAAGCATTGGAAGCCTGGAATCATAATTTAATTAGAAAGCCCATCTACTAACGTCTTAGCCCTTCTTTAAACCCTTTCCAATAATCTTCTTGAGATAAGGAGACCAAAACTGAACATCTGGAAGAACGTATGTTCAGAATTTTTCATCCAGAAGCTCACATTTCTTTGCATTGAAAAAGGTGTTCCTTGTAACACCAAAACACGTGTCTGCAATATTTTGCAATTTTTGTGCTTTATGACGTTGGATTACTGATTTTTTGTATATATTATCGTATATTTTATGAAGAACTGACTTTTTACTGTATTCTAGAAAAAAGACTTATTATTTAATATAAATTATGGTTATAAATCACGAAATCAATGATTAATAGGAGAGAAAGACATGAAATAAAACAGGTACTTACATTATTAGGCCGAGGAGTCAGTCACCTTTCTCACCTTTTGAAAATTTGGTTACTTTTAGTCACCTTTTGCAACTTTTGTCACCTTTCTCACCTTTCTTGAAATGTCTTAGGATTTTTTTTTAAATAATTAAATCCTTGAAATGTATCTGAATGATAGCTTTAGCAGTGAAATTAATTAAAAAAGTAGCATTAAATATGGCCCCTCCCTACCTTGTTGTTTAAGAAAAATAGCTATGCTACCGGAAAATCCAGGATTTTTTTTTTTTTTTTGCTTGCAATTGCACCCTATAAGCAGAACTAGTCTTTCTATCCCCCTTAGACCGTCAGACGCATTTTCCGCAAGTCTCCTCTAAACTGCATTTTGTTTCCTGTCGTGTTTCTGGCCATAGAGTTGTTCGACTAAAGTTCAGGTGTGCAATTTGTTTCTACACACTTTGTTGAGTGAGCGGTCATCGAATGCAAGTTGTCTTCCGTGTTTATCAAACGTCATCTGAAGTCTCTGAATCTCACGCTCATATCTAGCCAGGCATGTTACTTGCTTGTTTTACTTTTACTGACTTCGAAAGTCGCGACTAAGCAGCCACAAGCGGTTCGATTTGAAAAAGGGGTGATGGGTTAAGGAGGCGTGCCTTGATGTCTTCTTTGAGCACGGAATAGTGAAAGGTTTTGGTTTGTGTTTATAGTTTCACTTTGTGTTTGCACAGAAATGGTTAGTTTGGGTTTTATTTTTGCTGCGCAAGTGCGAAGTGAACTTGGTCTGTGTAAACATTTCTTAACATTTTCCTTTTTTGGTGTGTCTCAGAGAATCTCCGAAATTTTTTTATTAGGTTTCAATGCTTTATATGGCTAGTTCCAGTAAAAATAAAGCTTTTAGAAGCATATGCTAGCTAAAAGCTTTATTTTATGTAACGGCGAGATTGATTTTATTAAAGTACGGTTTTGACATGGTTAGGTAATATAATGATTTGGTTCTTCCACATTCATTTTAAAAAGCTGCTGATTTTATAATCCAGAGATTTTATAAGTGGCGGTTAGTGTTTATTTATTTATTGAATTGGAACAAAAAACTGCTGTAAACCTATTTGAAACAAAATGCACTACGACAGTATTTTTGATAAATGTGATATTATTTTCCTAGATTCAATAAGGAATAAAGTTGTGTTTAAAAAAAAAAGAAAAGAAATAAAAAAAAAACAGTCAACCAACGCATCTAACAAATGAGTCCCGATTGAAAAAAAAAGTACCCTCACATAGTTATCTTTATCACCCCTATTTTTATCAAATCAGAAGAGACCATGACAGTATTCTTGCTTATTCGGCATTATTTTTTATTCCTAAGCATGATAAGTTGGGGATTGTAAATTGACTAGGACCAGTCTAGCTGGGCCCAGAGCCTGTTGCTGGTCGTCACATTTGTATTTGTAATTATTAATAACTTGATTTAACACTACATTTTTTACCTCCCATGGACATGTCATGGAATATTTTCAGAGCTTGCTAAAAAAAATAAAAAATAAATAAAACAAGAAAGAAAAAATCATAAACGTTTTAAGGCATATGAAATGATATTTTTAGTTTCATACTTCAACATCATTTTATTTTTGCATTGTAAGTACAATTATCGTTTTGTTAAAGTCTGATTTTTCAAATTGGTTTTCTCAGTTATTCTCTACTTTCAAGACTTTCGATTTAATATTAATGCTTTGTATTTACTAAGAAAATTGTAAAGAAATCTTTACAAGAAATATATAGGCTATTTTGGTAAAAATCAGTAAAAAGGGGTAATCCTTTTCCGTTTTTTGAGTTCTTAACAAATTGCTTTTGGTCACCTTTTAGTTACTTTTTTGTCACCTTTTAGTCACCTTTGTTTTCAAATTTGTCACCTTTCTCACTTTTTTTAAAGGCCATCAGCAGTCCTCGGCTTGCATTATGCACATAAAAGTATTATAATAGCAATGAACATTAGATATAGTAAACTCAATTATAATTTTTAAATGAAGATGATGATAGTTCATGCTGTGCGATCAAACTGTTATCAGTCATCTGACAGCACATGCACATCAAGAAACTTGTCAGAAGAAGAGGAAGAAGGAATGATAGTTCAACTTCGGCATTTTAAATATCATCTGGGGGGGGGGGGGTTTGGTGGATCAGTCATCTTTATCAGAAAGGATGTTATCTTTGGTTGCCTTAGTTTTTCCTTCTTTAAAACAAGTAAATTGTTCTAAGGAGCAGATGCAAGGTGATTAGCAAAGGTAATGGAACACTGATATACTCATATTCTGGACACTCATATTCTGATCTTGCGTCTCCGACAGTTTTAGCATTTCTTTTGCATATATGCTCATTTTGTTAAAGATGTCAAAAGTCAGTTTAGGCAGCTCCCCCTCAAGCTCTTCATCTGCTCGTTTTCTGCCATAGCGCACAAGCCTTCTCCCACTAGGTGCTCACCAACACCACTTCCTTTTGAACTGCTTCACAATGAATGTCTTCAGGACCAAAGCCTTCACAATCATGCATGTCAATCACAACTTAACTTTCATTGGTTATCTGTGTTTTCATTGCCTCTAATGATGTCCCTATGTTTTGCAATGAAGAGGCAATTGTTTTATTAAGTACTGCTTCCAGTACTCTTTTAGGATGAAATTTTCTTCACTGTTTATTGCTTGCACAAGGTTTTGGCAACACTCCCTTGTATAAAGGACTTTAAATGCGTTAATAACTTTCCTTAATAACACTTGGGTGCCATTCTATCTAATCAACGTTCATATGTAGAATGAAAAAAAGCAAAGAATCAGAGCGGTTATGTGTGCGAATACACTAATTCAAAGCAAAGCGTTGTATAGACTAGTACAGTGTATGAACTTCCACTTACGGTGATGTTAAAGGGATATAAATCCATTCACGAAACCAATATTTAATTTCAATAAAACACATTCTAAGGCTCCTCGACTCCTTCCCAAAAAAATAATGGTATTGCAGGCGAACAATTTACGTCTGCAAAAAAAAAAACATCATTATTTATGAAATATTTGTGTTATAGCCATTTTACGTAAGTCGGATCGCGTTGTAGCGGGATCCAGGGGCGGCATTTCAACATTTCATTTGGGGGGTCGAGTTTTTTAAACATGAATTTTCTCATTGTGGAATAAAATGTGAGTATATTTTTTTTTTTTTAAGTAAGGTCATTAAAGAAATTCAAATTCAAATACCCACACTTTTAATTTATTTTATAGTCAGCTATAGCAGAAAAGATCTTGATACTACCGTTTCTAAAGTAAATTTTTAATGCATGATTTTTGGAATCCAGAAGAAGAGGAAATCTTGGTACTATATTCCGTCAATATCCAGCGGCATGCTCTTGGCAGTATACAGTGGCTCCCAAAAGTGTTCGTACACCTACGACTTTCAGTGAAATTGGCATCTATCCATTGGTTAGAATTAATATTTTGGAACAGTTGTTTAATTATAAGATCTATGATCAATTTTCAACAAATGTATATGACATTTTTTTAAAAAAGTATTAAAACTTAATTTTTTAAAAATCAAAAACCAAAAAGTACCGCAAATTCTATCTCACAAAAGTCTTCGTACACTTAAAAAAATGTCTATATACTATTGAATAATCTAACTTTTTATTAAGTTAATATTTAGTAAAATATCATGCAGTATCAACAGCACCTTTTAAACGTCTGGCAAAAGATTTTTTTTTTTTTTTTTTTTGCGTAATTTCTGAGCAAGTGTTCAGCCACACTTCGAGTTACTTTTTCTAGCTCTATTTTCGTTCCAAGACCGTATTTTTGTAATCTAGCCTTTAGATATCTCTAAATATATTACATTAAGCTTAAATCTGGAGATTGAAGGGGTATTTTCTAAACTTTAGGACAATTATTGATTGAGGCACTAGACGCAAACGTTGAAAACCGTGTGCTTCTTATCGTTATCTTGATAAAAAACAAAGTTGTTTCCGATAACCAAATTTTTGGCTAAGAGTTTGAAATTGGTTTTTAAAATATTTAAATGAATAGAATGATTCATTATTTTATCAAAAAATTCCAAACTGCCAAGTCCTGATGCTAATATGCACACTCACACAAGAAAACCTTCACCGTCCTGATTAACTAAGTTCTTAAGATTTAGTTCCTATTTTTCCTCTATTTACAATTATACAAAAATGTTAAATTTATATTTATTTGTAAGTAATGCGAAATTCCGAAACATTTTGAGCTTATTTATCACTGATTTTGCGACGAAAAGCGTAAGCTTTCTGTTTTTCGCACAATTTCTGCGGGAAGAGGTCCTATTTAATCCAGCTAATCAGAGAACTTGGCGAGCAATTTTAGATGAAAATTAAATGTAAAATGTTTCATTTAACTCTTCAGAAACTTTTACAGCACTCACATGTGTATTTTTCATAAATTTTTTAACTTTAAATCTCCAATCACGCTTGGTCAACTTCGCCGGTTGACCTTTTCTTGCCTTGTTTTCGGTCCGATTCCTTTCTCTAAAGCATTTTATCAAGCATTTTGTTATAGAATGGAATAAATTAACTAATTTAGAGACATTTAAAACTAATTTACCGCTTCCGTGAAGAAAAAATTCAAATTTCGAATGGTGTTCGTTGTTTTTTACGAATACCAGCCATTTTAAAGTAATAAGCACAAAATTAAGGAATAAATAAATTTAAAAAAAAGCCAAATGACTTTTAAAGGTCAACACAATGCAAAAATAATAAAAAAATGACATATGATATTTTTAATCACGAATTTATTCAAAAATATTTGAATGTACGATGACTTTTGTGATGTGTTATTTCTCTGTCTCTTCGTTTTTTGATCCATTTCAAAAAGATAAGTCAATATTTTGAATAAACTACTGAGTTTATTTTAGAATGACATAGGAATGGGGAGAAAAAATAATAAACTTCATATTCGAATTCAGTTTCGCGTTATTTTGGTTTTACTAAAAAATTTCAAAGTGTACGAACACTTTTGGGAGCCACTGTAGCTGAAGATGAAAGTCTCGCTTGTCCCATCATGCATCAAAAAAAAAAAAAATCTAACCTTCTGAGACACGAAAATGATCTTTCACAGTTAGCTGAGTTGATTGGAATCGGTGAAAAAAATAGTTGAAGCCACAAAGTTATGTTAGAAAACGCATCTTTAAAAATTTTCTCTTTAAAAAAAAAAAAAACATGCAAGTTTAAAACTTGTGCTCTAGTCTTCATTTTTCATCATTGAAGTACACTGGCTCTTCGCAAAACAATTCTTTTTGCTTCGTTCAACAACTTTTACTTGTAACTGAAATATTTTATTTATCTTGTTCAATAACCTGCACATATAATATTGAACTTAGATTTATCACTAAATCTTGTGTTAATTTCATTAGAAACTGAATGAGTCTATTATTTGATACAAAATATTGAGTCAATCATTTGACTTTGCATCATCATGTGGATTTTTGTCACTTTTTTATTTATTTATTTTTTAATATGGCCAATAAATCCAAATTAACAAGAAGCTCTTAATAGGAGCTCGATCAAGAGTTCTAGCTTTAACTTTCGAAGACCATTTTGTACCTCATCCAGCAAAATTATCTGTTGATGCACGAATTTTTTTCAAAAATAGCGTGTCTTTTGTAAGAAGTTTCCGTGAAAGTATACAATGTATTGAACTGCTCAAATATGCCTCTTAACAGGAGGAATCAATGTTCACTCACTAACTGAACGTATATTTAAAATATGAGCGCAACAATGAACTCAAAATACTAAGAAACTTCTCGTAAAAATCGGGCCAGTCACACTGCACTGCCCTTTCACATTAGAAGCAGAAGCATCATCTTAACACTGCACTTACAAGTATGAGGCATTTAAACCATATGAGGAAATTTCTTCTTTAGTTGAAACAAACTTATTCTCCATCTATTTTTTTTTTTTTTTTATTATGAAAGTTCTGAAAATGATTCATGAATTTCAAAGTTTTTATCCAAATAGCGAAAAACACTTGCTCGTGGCTGGACAGGTCTCGAGTTTCATCAACTTTTACTAAAGATCTGCAGATTTTTTTTTTTTAACTTCCTATTGCATATGATCACTGATTTGCGCGTAAGGTAAATTGAATTTCCTGATTTCTTAATATTCTGCGCAAAATATTTGGGGGTGCAACCGCCCCCTCTTGCTCCCCCTATTTGCCGCCCCTGGCGGGATCCAACTGTATTCTGAATTAGGATTTACCAATCTTCTGTACAAAGGTAAAAGAACTTCTTTAGAATTTTGTAAAATATATCTATTGATAAAATACAACGAAACCTCCCTGAGCAGCCACCTGTTTTCAGGGGTCACCCCTCTTAACGGCTAAATTTTTTAGCACAGATTTTTTAGCCCATAGACTTAATGTTAAAGACACCCCTAGCGACGGCCACCCAACCCTTCTGAACGGCCTCCGAATGGATGTGTCCATCCCAATTGTTCACGAAAATTTATTCACTTTCTGTTTTTAATCTACAGCCATTCAGTATAAGGAGGCTTACAGCAAATACGGCCTTCAGTTCAAGTCTTATGGGCTGAAAACTAATTCCGATAGTTTCGGAGTAAAAGTCTCACTCATACTAATTTTATTTGTTGTTCCATGTGTATGTGCAATCTGAGTTGCAAACAACAGTGCTGAAGATCATTTTTATGAATCTCAAGCAATGTATTGAAATTCTGAGCAATATGAGCATGGATAATCTGCGAGAGAAATAATAGTGTACGATTTCGAATTCTTATCAGCACCGAACAGCAATTGAATGCTTTGATATAATTACAGTGCAAACTGAGAAAAACGTCTTCTGCTCAACAAGTCAGCAAAAATAAGCATTTTTATTCAAATATAATAGAAATTTTGGATTGGTTTAAATTAACTTATCAATTTGCTATATGCATAATCAAAATTTCTTTGAACAAAAACATTTTTATACCTTTCAGGCACTAATTCAACCTTTGACAATCAATTTACTAATACGTTTTGTAATCATTAACAAACTCAATCTTCAAACTGAAGTGATTTTGGGGTTAAAGATAAAATAGAATAGTACTTTTTCTGACATTTAATTTTCATTTTCAATAAACTCTTGTCAAATTTATTGTGATTTTATTTAATAAACCTTAACATAAGAACAAAATTCTACTTCCCCCACATGCAAACACTTTTTCCACTACCTTTTTATCATCAAAAAATGACAATAACGTTTGTTAAGTACAATTTCAAAAATTTAACAAAGAAAATTCTGTCCCTAACATTGTTGATAATTTTCTCAATAAGTTTTTAGTTTTTAGGAATTCAAACTAAAAATATTTCCTGTGAGGAGTCCCAGAAACCCTCGTGCCAATGTTGTTGATGTTGATGATGTGTACATGCTCATATTTTATCATTCAATAAAATTTGGAGTTTCATTTGGAAACTTGAGGACTTCCCCCTCCCAAAAACTTTTGTTTGGGATCACAATGGGGCAGGGCCGCGTCAAGCAAGATTGGCCCGTTGTGCAAATGTTATTGGAGCGCCTTTATGCTCTGGCGTTCGAGGAAAATATAAAGTGAGGTTTTGTAGACAAATATAAAATAGAAAAAAGTACGTTTGGCATTTAATTTATGCAAAAAATAATGTGTGAATAATAAATTTCGCAATATGGTGTAAGTTTTTGCTTCATATCTCGAAATTATTCCGAGTTCAGCAGCTCCTCTGATATGCTAATAATGCATTTTGGAAGAAGAAAATATTTTAATATCTAAGTTAAAGCTACTATCTAATTTTTAAGTGAAGAACAATTAATAAAACTTTTATGCCAGTCAAAACATGACAACAGGAGCAGTGGCGCAACTAGAAAATAGTTTTAGGAGGGTACAATTTGAAAAAAAAAATCTCTTTTAATAAGAGGGGTCCGCGGGTTCTCCTCGGAAAAATTTTGAAACTTAAAGTTTTAAAAATGTAATTTTAGTCTATTTGTAGTGGTGTTATGGGGGAAATAGGTACAAGTGGCTCCGCGGAAATTTATAGAAGCCTTAAAATATGATTTTAGGCCATATTTATTGACGTAAGAAAAAGGGATGGATGGAACTCTGGGATCCTTGCGCTGCTTCGTATGCTCAACCTTGTGAAATTACAGACATGTTGAAATAACATTCATGGCTCCACAAAGAAGAAAAATGCTAATTAATTAGCATCATGTGTTTTCAGTGTAAAAGATAGTGCTTTTGAATAACATATTCAGACACAACAAGGCAATACTTTTTCCTTAAAGATAGGCAGCAAGGAGGATTGCTTGTTTTAATGAGCAGTATTATTTCACTTCCATTTTTATAGAAAAATGAAAAGTTCAATTTTATTTTTCCCCCTCATTTGGAGCATTTTTGATTGGTAGAGTCCGGCGCCTTTTTGACTCTGGCACCGCTGTGCGCCACACGACCTTGCATATAGGGACGCCGCAGCCCTGCCATGGGGGGAGGGGAACTGTTTGCACCAGATGCTGCATCTGCACCAAAACTTGTGTTGAACAATGAATGCTACTTAATGACAGTAATGCTTTGATTTCCCTTCTGAATTACTAGGTTTAGATTTAGTGTTCTAACCAAATATTGCATTCGATTTTTTTTTTGGGGGGGGGGGAGTTAAAACTGGGGTATGAGTGAATGAGTTAAGATCACTGTTACAAAGCAGTTTATTTTGGCTTTTTTTCTACCTTGTTCTATCTGAAGACTGATGCTATGTGAGGTCAGTTAACAAAAACATAGTATGACCAATTTGTCCAAAAATCAATCACTATTTTTAAGATATTGAAATTAATGCATACCAAAAAAAAAAGAGATACAAATACAATACAAATACAAAAGTGACGACCAGCAACAGGCTCTGGGCCCAGCTAGACTGGTCCTAGTCAATTTACAATCCCCAGTGAAGATCAATGGCCCTCTTAAAACTGTCTACTCCTTTGCTCATTACCACCTCTTCCGGTAAGCTGTTCCAAGGTTCCACTACCCTGCTAAAATAATAATTTTTCCTAATATCCATGTTAGCCTGAGATTTAAATAGCTTAAAACAATGACCCTTGTCCTGTTTTCAGTGCTAAACTTTAACCCCGTAACATCTTTCGTTTTAATAAATTTAAACAGCTGAATCATGTCCCCTCGGTCTCTTCCTTGCTCAAGACTGTACATTTTTAGCCTTCTAAGCCTGGAATCATAATCTAAGTGGGAAAGTCCACTTATTAGCCTTGTAGCCCGCCTTTGAACCCTTTCCAATACATTAATGTCTTTCTTAAGATAAGGAGACCAAAACTGAACAGCATACTCCAAATGGGGTCTTACCAAACTTCTATATAAGGGCAGAAGAACTTCTTTAGATTTATTTGAAATAGATCTATTGATAAACCCAAGCATCTTATTGGCTTTGTTGCTAGCATTGCTGCACTGTTGGCTAAACTTTAAATCCTGACTTATTAGGACCTCCAGATCAGTAACTTTGTCTGCCTGAGTAATGACTGAACCTTGCAAATAATAACTTGTACACTTATTTCCATGCCCTAAATGTAGCACTTGACATTTCCCAACATTAACAGCCATACCCCATTTATCAGCCCACTCCGTAATATGATCTAGATCCTCTTGCAGCTGATTTGCTTGTTCTTCATTTTCTACAGTCCCCATAACTTTGACATCATCAGCAAAACAATTCATGTTCCCAGAAATATTTTTGTGAATATCGTTCATAAAGACAATGAACAAAACAGGCCCTAACACTGATCCTTGAGGAACCCCGCTTAAGACCTCACTCCAATTAGAATAATTTCCCCTTACAACTACTCTTTGTTTCCTTCCAGTCAGCCAATTTTTTACCCAAATGAAAGTTTTCCCTCCTATTCCTATATCAGCTAATTTGCTAAGTAGAGCAACATGCGGTACCTTATCGAAAGCTTTTTGAAAATCAATGTAAACAACATCTACAGGCTTCTTATTGTCCAAAGCCATGGTAACTTTGTCATAGAAATGTAATAAATTAGTTGCACAAGATTTACCTTTCCTGAAACCGTACTGAAAACTAGTCAATAGATTATTAGTCTCTAGAAAATTTACTATCTTAATTTTCATCATTGTTTCAAAAATTTTGCAAACCACCGAAGTTAGACTCACAGGTCTATAATTTCCCGCACTCCCTTTAGACCCTTTCTTGAAGAGCGGTGTAATGTTAGCCAGCTTCCAGTCCTCTGGCACTGTCCCCGAATTATAAGAAGCATTGAAAATGTTTGCGATTACATCTGCTAATTCCTCTGCACATTCAACTAAAATTTTCGGATAAATATTATCTGGCCCCGGAGCCTTAGTCTCTTTAATTTTTTTCAAATGAAGTAAATCGTCATCCCTGGAAAATACAAAGTCCTCAAGCTGTACTATAGCTTGTGTCTTGTTGGTGTCAACTGTTGAGATACAGTTATCGTTAAAAACACTCGAAAAAAGTTATTAAGAACATTAGCAATATCACTATCGTCCTGAATTAAAATTCCGTGCTCATCAACCAGTGGCCCAATATGACTATTTCAAACTTTCCCCGAATTAGCGTATGCAAAAAACCTCTTGGGATTCCTGTTTATGTTATCTGCCAGTCTTTGCTCCAACTCTCTTCTCTGAATCCGTACCAAATACTTAAATTTATGCCTTGCCTTACAATATTGGAGCCTATCTGCACTGTGACCTGTTTCTCTAAACCTATATAAAGCAGCTTGCTTGTAATTTAGAGCGTCTTTAGTTTCCCTGAAGAACCACATTGGCCAAATTTTAGTGTTGACACCCTTTCTCCTAAAAGGAACATGATCCCTAACCGTATTCGCTAGATTTTCCTTAAACTCTGCCCACTGAAGATTCACATCGCTATTGTCCAATCCAGAAGAAAAAACTGCTTTCAAACTCTGCCGAAGTGCCACAAAGTCAGTATTTCTGAAATTGGGCACAAACCTAAAATTCTCTACTTTGTGCATATCAAATTTAATCCCAAACCTAATACTGTTGTGGTCACTATCTCCAGTGTGTTCCCCTACACATAACCCCTGAACAGAGCCTTCCATGTCGCAGAAAACTAGATCTAAAATCGCGTCCTGTCGAGTACCCTGAGTTACAATTTGATCTAAGAAACAGTTACCAATTACTTTCAAAAAATCCTCTTCTCTGCTATTACTATGGTAAAAATTATTCCAATCAATTCCTGGAAAATTAAAATCTCCCATTATGATGACTGACCCCTTGCTAGAAATGTCACTAATAATACTAAACATCTGTTCGTCTTGACCCTGGCTTAAGTTGGGTGGCCTATAAATATTCCCCAAACGTAGTTTTTTGCCCCTATTACTAATCAACTCCAGCCAAATCATATCAATCTCATTAGGTTTATCATTAATTACCAATTCGTTGCAAATTAAAGTGTCTCTGACATAAAATAAAACCCCACCACCTCTTTTACCTACTCTATCTTGTCTAAACAAATTATACCCAGCAATAGATAATAAATCATCATCACTTTCGGTAGCCCATGTCTCGGTAACTCCAATAATATCCAACCTCTCGTCTATAATTATGCTTTTCAATTCTTCCATCTTGTTCCTAATACTACGAGCATTTGTATAAAAAACCTTAAGTAAGCCCATCTTACTTTTATTTAATGCTGCACGATTGTTTGAATCCCAAGTGTTAAAATCTTTTCTCTTATTAGCCACCCTATTTCCGTTTCTACTAAAATCCCGATAGTTAGTACCCTTTCGAATTCTGCTCCTTAAACCATGCCCCCCATTCCAACTTAGTTTTTTGATTCTGAAGCCTCTAAAACCAAACCACTAACCATTTTGACCCCTGTAGAGCTCAGATGTAGGCCATCCCTAGCAATCCAATCTCGTTTACATCTACTCCACACATCAATAAACCTGATACTACGCTTAACGCAAATTTCCTTGAGTACCAGGTTCATACACCTAGCCCGTTGGTTTAACCAACTCCTATGCACTCCATACCTGGAAAGCAAACCAACCACTTGGACATTTGCCGAACAGTTGGTTGCTTTGTCCAACAGGGAATCCCATTCCTTTGTAAACTCATCATTGTTACTATGGCCTACATCGTTAGTTCCTATCCACAAAGTAACTACATCCTCTTTATTAAATACCCCCTTCTTTTCAGCAACCCTATTTACATCTCTCACCCGAGCCCCTGGCAAACAACATCTAGCCACCTTACGTCTAACTCTGCCTATTGAGTTTCCCACCTCACGCACCATTGAATCTCCCAAAATTATACCCTTTAGATGAATTTTAATTTTTGCATCTGGAATTCAAATTATGTTTTTCGCAATCACAAGTGCGTGTGTGTATGTAAGCGTGTGTGATTGTGCTGTGTGCAGGCATGAATGTGTGTGTAGGTGTGTTGTGTGTGTGTAGATGTATGTTTGTATGTGTGTGTAGGTATATGTGTGTAGGTATGTGTATGTATGCGTGTATGTGTAGTGTGTATGTATGCATGAGTGTAGGATATGGACGCAACCTGGAGATGGTTTTCATTGCAGATGCAGCACCGTGACGAGTCGGTCGACGGTGGTGTTGCAGAGGGAGGCGAGGGAAAATAAAATCATAGGAATTCAAAATAGCAACAGTGAGAACAATAAGCAATGTGATTGCTTAAAAATTGAAGAAAAAACTTTCAGTTTGGGACTATTTAAAGAAAATCAGTCTATACATTCAAGGGTCACTGTGTAATAGATAAATGTGTGGTATTTATATTATCTAAAATGTTTTATTTATTAACTGTTTCACAATTGTTTTGAATCTCTTAGTAAGATTTAAAATCTGCTGCCCCAACTGTTCATTTGATGTATAATATTTTGCTTAATAAATGAAAATGTTGGGCATTTTAACTGGGTTTTCTGTTTGGTAGTTATGCAGTATTTTCTATTCAATGGCCTTATTAACTTTCTAGAGAACACCAGTTTTTATGGAAAAATGACTAGTATTTAAAAATTAGAAATTCTGAGGTAAGGAAATAATAGAAGAGTCTTATTAATCATTACTGAAATATTTTTGTCCCTAAACTATTTTAATTTATTTATTGATTCGTTTTAACCCCTTTCAGAGAGAAGAAAAGGAAATGCCAAGAAGGAAAGTAAAACAAACAGATGTATCGTAAGTATACTTTTCTATACTTAACAGAAAATATGAGATTGTAATGCTAGTATCTACTTCAGCATCTATTAGTTCAGGCTAATGTCCATTGAAATGTCATGAAACCTCCTTTTTGTATATGTATACAGTTGAACCTTCATATATCGAACTTCCACATATCAAAATTTTCTATGTATCAAAATCCCAACAAATTTCTATGTTCACTACATAGAAAAATTGTTTCTATACATCGAAAAAATATCTACATATCGAAAAAGATTTCGAGACATTCGTAGATTTTTTTTTTCTACTTTAGATTGTTTCTCATGAAAAATAATGGTTAGGGGAGAAAATTATGTTCACTAGAGGTTACTACGAAACTCATAAGGAATCTGGGGTTGAGGGTTGTGTAGATAGGTCGTTGTTTCGTTCTGGAGTTCTTAAATTCCCTCAAGTTTATTTCAAATACCTTAGTTGTAACCACTAACATTGTAAAATCAGTTTCAAGTTAGCCCTTTTGTCTGTTGATTATCATTCCTAGTTTTTTAGCTGCAGTAAAAATCATTCAAGTTAAGCAGATTGATTTTTTACTTTTCTCACAATTACATCGTCAAAACGAAAATCCCCTATTGTTGCGGATCAAGTTGAATTGCCGAAGAATGAAGATGTATGAAGGCCCAAAAATGTAATTTCTGTTATTATTTTAACTATTAACTTTCATTTAGTCCGATGCTCGTATAAATTAGAAATTAGGTTTCATACACGAAAATTGTAATAGGGATGAGCTTTAATTTTAATGTTTTAGGATAAAATAAGATTGTTTCTATATATCGAAGTTTCTATTTATCAAATTTTTTTTCCGGCAATTTGCTACTTCGATATATGGAGGTCCGACTATTTCGAGTCGAATTCCTATGATTTCTATAGGAATTCGACTCACTGATTACGAATCCGTTGAGTGCCAGACGCTAAACCTTGAGAGTTTTTTAAAAAATGGTAAAATTCAAAGTGTCAGCCAAAAAAATGCAAGGTGTAAGTTCAGGTATAAATCATTTTTTAAACTATAATCGGCATGAAAATGGAATGTTTTACTAATGATAAAATATTAACAGTGATACATAAGGAGCATAATAGCTTTGATTTAGCTTGACAATAAACCCTAAGGTCGGGGAGGGGGAGGCCTTAAACATATAACTCTAGTCATGAGCCTTCAGGTATTATTAGCAAAATATTGACAACATATAACAACAGTTGTTACTTGTGCAGTATTATTTGGAATATTTGGTGGATTAAAAAATTATTTGGAATCAGTGAAAAATGGTGAGTTGCAAAATGCATTCACTTGTCAACTTGTCATGTCGAAGAGCATCACACTCGTGTTGCTCCAGATTCAAATGATAGACAAAACATTTGTGAAACACTTTCCGCCTGCATTGATGCATCAAATAGCCGCTATCATCGAAAGAAGGGAGTAGTTAACATTTACTCTGGTATGATTATAATTTTAAATGTAGAAGATTCTTAAAAATTATAAAGTCACAGTGGCATGTGTGTGAGAAACAGTAACCTCAAACATTCCACCAGAAATTAAGAAATACGGTTAAAACGATGACTACATTCACCAAAAGAAGACAAAAATCAGCGATTCACATCATTCACTGGCTACAGAATTTATGTATGCTGGAATAAACGAATTAATGGCATAATCAAGGGAAACAGTCTCTTTACAAAAATTATTTAGTCATTAACTGACTCCTAATTCTACTGTTTTGTTTGATTTGATGATGATGGAAATATGAGAGATACAAATAAATCTGCATTGAAGGCAAAACAGAAAGTATATTATGGGTAAGTGTTAGGAAGCACCTAGAAGTTGCTCTGCAACGCCAGCAGCGGTGAAGGATTACATTGATATTGTAAAAAACCATATTAAGCAACACGTACAAAGTATTCTATTGGCACACTTTGTGTTTAGCAGATACCATAAATTTAGCACCAAGTCACACGAGAAAAACATTTGTCTTGATTTTCAACTAAACAAAGAATCATCACTTGCCAAAAGAGATATCAGACAGAAAGTAGCTGCAAATAAGATGCAAGTAATTAAGATTGGTTGTGAGCAGACAGAGTTTGATGAATAATCCTCCAGGCCAATTTATATTTGTTATTGGTACAGAATTTTTTCAAATGAAGTTAGGGTTGGACTGCGAGCAGACTCCCATTTCTCATGGAGAAGCTGATGTAATTATAGTATTCTACATGATTCGCAATTAATCAAAAGGAAAGTCACATGTAATAGTAGGTTCAGTATCATTTTTATCGTATTAGAAAGTCATCTGTCCGTGTCCTAAAAAAGCTAACTTTGTATGAGTTCATAATTCATCTAGATGCTTCATTGGAGACAATAGATTTTGTGATACATCCAGCAACAAAATTTATTTTTAGTTCATATGCCCACTAGCTGGATGTATATCCTGTTAGTGGCCCCCCTGCCACTAGCAGGATATACATCCTGCTAGCTGCAGGAGGGGAGCAAACCCTGGGTGTGCAAAGGATATATCCAAGGTATATATATCCTTTTTTCTATAGCGTGTAGAAAATCTGCGGCCAATTACGTTTTAAAGGGTGATGATATCATTTTTCTTTTGCCAACTATGATTTTATTTGTATCCAGTTTTATAAATATTTTTTTCAATAAGAATAGAACCTGATTAATCCTGACTAATAGGAGATCCGATTCTTTTGAATGAATGAAAGAAAGGATTGAACAAAATAGCTATAAATTGAGCCAAGATTCACAAACAAACTACTGCATGCAGTAAAAGTACTCAAAAACCCTCCAACTTGATGCTATTGACTCCATTCAGTGTAGCTTCTTTATCTATGCCATGTACGTTACACAGGCCTGCAAAAATATATTATTGAGCGGACTCGCTTTGTATTCATACGATATGTGCATCTAAATGGCTGTCCGGATTAAGTGACGTCCGGTTTAATGAAGTTCAGATGACTGAGAGTTTATTGCAAATTTTTGTTCTGACTAAAAAATACTATCATTTTAAAATATCTATTAAATTTCATTGCACGTATGTTTCCATTATTTTGCTTCTTACGTTTTATAGCGGCCATCTTAAATTCCGCTATTATGAAAAAAACGCTCAAGGTTTAGCATCTGGCACTCAATAGATTCGAAATCAACAGGTAAAAATAGCATAGAAACAGTTAAAAAATATTATATATGTTCAAAAAAGAGATAAAAACATCATTATCAAAAAAATTTCAAAGGAACCAATTTTTCTTGGAAAAAAACTGTTAACTTTTTCTTTAAAATTTTTGAGTTTTAAAGGGGAAGATTTTTGTAAATTGATACCTCTTATTGTTGTACTAATGCCATAACTGCAAAATACTCCGTTATTTCCCAGAGTTTCTTCAGTTTTATTTGTATCCTCCCATAATCTTTTTAATTTGTGTGGGGGGGGTGGTAAGGTGGGTGGGAGCAGTAAATTTAGTGAATAAAAGAACCGACTTATTTAAGATATTTCCTTAACTGTTTTATCAATCAATAGATCATTTGTAAAAATCTACATTTAGAAACTTCCAATGGAGACATCGAGCACCAGCTTCGCGGAAAATTTCGAACAGTATTTGAGATTTCTATCCTGTTGCATTTGGAAGTAATGGGATAGCTTCCAATATTGTGCTGTCAGACCGCTTTTTGTTCAGCAAAGTACAGCAACTAAACATGATTGGTCATGAACACAAATGCTTCTGTAGACATCCTTAAATGTAAACACCAGGCTCGGATCTGCTATCCCACCGGAGTGGGGGGGGGGGGGAGGGCACATCCTTAAGCGACTCAACTGCCCAAGTAATTGAAAAGGAAAAAGAATAAACTAGCACTGAGACTGATTAATGTTACAAATACACACTGCTGGCCTCGGAGGCCCAGACAAACAGGGGACCCCAAAATTTATAGATCCGGGCCTGGTAAACACATTTCCGATACAGGGTTTTGTGCAAATACCCTGTGTCGGAATTATGTCCAATTATGTCCTATTTTCAATGGGGGTTCATGTCAGGCAATCATGATGACCAAATTATTCACTAATCGTACAGACCAGAATGTTCTTAAAACCAATCTTGAAAAGTTGTGACCCTGGGCCCCAAAGCAGGAAACTTGACGATGTTCTGCAACGTAATATCATTTGACCAAAATTGTTCTGCAAGTACTTCAAGTATTGTGTACACAAGCAACCGAAGTCACCTTTTCCGGAAATCGGGAACCCTAAATAAAAATAGTTTCATGCAAGAGTTTTTTTTTTTTTTCCAGTTTTTAAAACTTGCTATGTAGTTCTCTGGAACCTAAACTGATTGAGATTCTCCATAAATATTTTATCTTCTTTCTAAAATGCATAGAAAGAGCAGAGATGCAAAATTTTATAAAAATCTAAACTCAGGTGTCAAACCACGTTTTTTTTTTTGGTTAATTTTACATGGCATGAAGAAATTAAAATAATGTTAATAAATAAATGAATAAAATAATAAATAAAATGAGTTGAGTTAGGGTAGTAAATAATAAAACACTTCAAAACTTTCTAAATAATTGAGATATTTTCAGGATGCAAATGAATTGAAATCTCAAACAGGACATGCAATCTTCGAGATGGACGTATTTCAATGGTGGCCAGAGTTGGCTTTCTGCTGGCAAAAACTAGATTTTCCATGCCAGTGGCAGAAACTGGTTATAACCAGAATAATATTTGTTTAAGTAAAATATAAAAAAAAACTTCACTTCATTTTAAAAAATAAAATCCTATACTAGTGCGCTTGATTTAGTTCGAAAAGGGAACTTTCCAATTGCAGATGCTCCTAATATTTGGATTAATCTAACAAAGGACGAAAAATCATATGGGTGCTTAGGAAAGAGGAGTGACATACAGAATTAAACAGGCATTACTGATTGTAATTTGCTCGCTTATATGCTTCATCTAAACTGCTTGTGATTGAAATTAACTTGAGCTTCAAAGAAGAAGATGACAGAATTTTACTTGCCAATGTAGATTTTCTATCTAATATCACCACTTTGCAAAAAAAAATGGCCACATTTCTCAAAGCTTATTTTTCCCCTCAAATTTTTACCAATAGCCCAGTTACTAGTTGGTCCAGTTTAAAAAATATACAATAGAGGAAAGTTTCAGGAACATTGCTTGTTCCTTGATGCATTGCCTGCTATCTCTTCTGTTAAAAGAATATTCTAAAATTTCTCATTTGTACATATTAAATTGAAAAACTTAAGATTTTAGAAACCACCTTTTCCAAGGGGCAACTGCAAGGTCCAAACAATGTAACATTTGATTTTGAATCGTGATAATATTGTAATTAAATTGTGCTTTTGTTAACAGCTAATTATTTTCTCCATGCTTTTTCTATTGTTGGTCAATAATAAATTTTTTGTCATTTTGAGTTTTTGCTGCAAATGTGGCAGAAAGTGGTTTTTGCCATGCCGATTTTAACCGGTTTCTACCAGCGGTTTTAACCATCTCGGCAGAAACTTGCCAACCCTGATGGTGGCATATTTCCAAAACATACATTTATGGGCTAAATTGCAGTGGGTGAAGGTCGATTGGAAAAAATAAGTAAAAAGGAACCGAAACAGCTAAAAAATTCAGAATCTCTTCAGATTTAAATGTATGAAATTTCTGAAGAAAATCTGCAGAAACTGCCGATTTTCTACAAATATCTTTCAACTGAAGATAGAACCTTGCACAAATTCTGTAGATTTCTTTAAGTTCATAGAAAATCTAAAGTTCCTGCAGATGACTCATCGAATTCAACCTTTTTCGCGAGCTTTTCACCAAATTATTGTAATTTCCGAGAATTTTAGATTTTTTTCTAATTTAAAGAAATTAATAGAATTTGTGCAAAATTTTATCTTCAGTTGGAAGACAGTTGCAGAAAATCTGAAAAATTTCACAGAAATCTAAAATTTCTGCAAAAAATTCGAGTTTTCCTCTCACATTTGAACAAAATTGTTCTGCAGCTCAGGCATCTGTTCTGCCACGTATGTCACAAATTTAGTAGTATTCTGCTTTGGGGACCCTGGGTGACGTCTGACATAGTGCGCTCATTATCTTCCATAAAAATTTCATCATTGTTTTTGTACATAAGTCTCAATGCAAAGGTGCCTGTTCATCTCCCTTAAGGGGTTTTAGTACCTCAAAAATGATAAAACGATCAAAAAAAAATTTTTTTTTTTAAATTTCTAAACAAAAAACTATTCTGAACACAGGGGAAAAGTTTCAATGCTTTAGTTCAAATATTTAAAAAGTTATGAGTGGTTTTAGGCCATGCTCCCTATGTGTTCTTATGCAAAAGAAAAACTTCAAATTGCTTTTTCTCGATAATGGTTTTTTTGTGTTTTCATGTCATTAGAATCCCTAAGGATTTTTTTCTATTAAAGATACAGCTTTAAAGTAATATTTTTTGCAATTGGGATAACATATTTGACAAAACTGTGCATTTTATAAGCATTTTATAAATTACTCAAATGTTTAGAGCATGTTAAACCTTTAAAAACCAAATTTTTTTTTAAAAAAAACTTTGATTTTTACATAATCAATCACAGAAAATTTTCGAATGAACTCATAAGCAAATGAATGCACAGATTTTTAGAGATGATTATAGTGATCGTTTTGCAAAAAACGTTTTTTAAATTGGTGCAAAAATAAAAAAGCCTTAGGGATTTTAAAAAGTTGAAATTTTTCCTCAATTTTTTGAATTTTCAAAAAAAAATTGGCAATATTTTTAAATTTTGAAGATAAATTATTGATTACAAAATAAGTATGCATGTTATGGTTTCAAAGAAATATAAAATTTATATAAATTAAAAGAAATTGCTTGAAAGGTACTGTGACCCCTTAAGGGCAATGGCGCAACGCTTCAAATGTTAAGTAGCACTTCCACTTAAACTCAGTAAAATCAGCGTCATAAAAAATTTCAATGCCACAGTATGCACCATGATCCCCCCCCCCCCTGTTGACTCCTCTAATGTGAATGGCTGCAAGCAGTCTCCAATTAGCTCAACATTTCCAGTCAATGATGTGTGCAGTTGGACCAGAGGAACAAATCCATGCCATGTATACACAAGCTGCACCACTATGAGCCATCAACAATTTCATTGTGTCTTATTGACAACTTGAAAAAGTTTTGCTTTGTTGGAAAAAGTGTAGGGACGGAGTATTTTAAAAAATCAAATCACCGCCATTAAAATAAAATAGGAAATCAACACTCAGTCTCAATTGATTAGTTTAAGATTTCTATTACATTTTATATGATCTACTATATTTTATATGCTTCTTCTATTTATCATATGAATAAAAGAGTCATAAATTTTGCAGAGAGCATCTTGTGAAAGCTGTTGAGAGTAATTTTTTCTATTTTCCGTGTTCATTAATTTTACTTTTTTTTTTTTTTTTTTTGAAAAAAATAGCGAAATAAAAAGGAACTTCAGTAGTGAAGGAAAACTTTTACCACAAAAATTTATACATTTAAATTCAGCCCAAAAATTTTAAAAACCATCATTTTACATTGTAAAATCAAAGGTTTGATGTATGTATTTATTGGTTTGCATCGTGATATTTCCCTTTCTGCTCCAAATAGTCTCTGGTCTTTAACAGGGATTAAAAAGAAAATGATTTAGTATTCTGGTTGTGGTAAGAAAAGATATCCCCCTCCCTGCAAGTGTGTACAGTTTCTACTTGTAGTAACCATCTGCATAGAAACTGGAATTTTCAAAATTTAAAAAAATTAATTCTCTTGACCATAAAAGTGGAACCTTAATTTTGCTAGTTATTTTTGAAACAAGGAATGCTAATAGCTTTCTACCTTATTTCTAACGAATATTTTCCTTTAAACTGATCTTTGCTGCTTATATGAACATTTAGATCATATAAGTGAACTAATTTATCTCTCTTCTTTTTCATTTGCTAACATATTGCAAAATTTGCTGCTGAGTTTTGTTAACATTGTTGGCATAAGTAACAACAACACTGCATGTTTTTTGGTTATGTGACCCATTCTTTTGAATACAAAGGGTGGTGCATTTAGCTTTAGTTTTAACTGTATTGTGAATAACCATTTTATTTACTATGCAGTAGAACCTTGGTTGATTGTTTCTCAAGGGGTGCACAATGAATGTGTGTTGATATTAAAACGTAAATAAAAAATTTGCGGTAATACAAACAATGTGTACAAAAAGGAAACTTAAAAATTCTGAAAAACTTTAAGGTTTACTTTAAAAAAGAGTGCTTTATAGTACACAGAAAATTTTACAGTCAACTATTCCAGACAAGTAAATGGGGATCTCAGTGCCAATTAATTGCTTTTTTAATTTTTTTGTACTATAAAAATAGAGCTATAAGTTTGATTTTGTGGTTACTATTAAATCTAACACAAATGACAGTACTTTTTATCATACATTTTCATAATTTTTTTTAGTGTAGTGATAAATAATTTATTACTTGGATAATGTAAAGAAAATAGATCAAAGTAGCAGAAAACTATAATTTGTTTATTTGAAGAAACGGTAATTTTATGTTAAGGTTTTAATGCATATACTTAATTAAAATGCAAACTTGAGGAAATAAGTTTGAACAGTTTCAAATGTGTGATTTTTGCAAACTTTGAAAAATATCTTCTTTTTTTTTTGGATTATTCACTCAAAAAGAAAATTTTTACTATAATGAAGGTACAAAAACAACTTTTTCAAAAAAAATTTCTATGTGGGTTTTGCTAACAATATTTGAATAGAATTTGAAAGAATCATAGGAATAAAACAATTAATGCAGGAAGACAATGGATGGAGAAAAATAGATTGAGGTTTCACTGCATTGAAAAAAAGATTAATATATAAAATTGTTTTATGTTACTATGCAACGGTGAAACTCTGGTAACTCAGCTAAACTTAGTAAGTCGGCATTTGTTTTCCCAATGGCTGATCCAATGTTAATTTCAATGACTGTAAAAACTCTTTTAACTTGACATACATGCAGGAACCCCTTAAATTGACCTCCACTTGCTATTATAGTCCACTTTTTGCTGCTGTTATTCTGTCACATTTTCAGTCAATAATTTCTTGGACAGAGGTCTTTGAGAGAGAATTCCTTTTTGTACCCTTGGGATTTGACCTCCCCACTCTGCACTGTTGGTGTAATCCTTAAGGCTATGAAGGGGTTGGAGGAGAAATGTACTCAAACACAAGGGATTCCCCTTGTGTGTGAGTACACACACAAGGGGGTACAGTTCAAGTGTACAGTAAGCAATATAGAAAACTTTTTAAGAATTGAAATTATGGAATCTCGCTAAGTTGACATACGCTTAACTTGACATGTTTTCATTCTCCCTTGGGGTGTCAAGTTATTGAGGTTTCACTGTTGCATCATTAGAAGGTTGTTTTTTCCCCATGCTAAAAGTACTGAATCATTTTCAGACCTGAAATATCATCTACCAAAAGTATCAGCTGAGAAATCTTCCTGGCCAAAATATTTCTCTGATGCATCTCACAGATTTGAAGAAAATACTGAAATGTTGAAAAATTGGGATTAATTCAGTTTATTGTTATTTTTTAAAAAAAATTATCAATGACTTTATTTTCTTGATTCTTATTTCAATGATTATATTATGATTATATGTTTGTAAGAAAATTTGTTTTGTGCAACGAAATGTAAAGCTTTGCTGCGTTTCAGTCAGGCCCGGTCTATACATTTGCCCCCCCCCCCCACCCCCCATCCCTCTGCAAAAAATCACTGGACTTCTAACCGCCCACAGGATTGCTCTATCCCCCCCCCCCATGCCAAAAGTACGTTTTTTTAACCATGAATTCTAACCATGTTGTATGCTTTTAACTGCTTCAATATTTCTACTAAAATTTTGAATTTATTTCTTTAAATTTTTTTTTTTAATTTATTTATTATTTTTAGGTTTTGATGTACTTGTTTAAACGCTTCTAAGTAACTGTGCGACTTTTTTTTAACCTGATTTTTGGTAATTCATTTTAGTTGTGTCAGCAAAAAAACAAAACTCCCGTAACTTTAGTCTCTACCCCCCTCCCCCCGTGCTTATGTGCTTCAGTAGTATGTGTTGAGTTTACATTTTCCCTAACATTTTTACCAAAGCATTACAAAAATATTTTCAACTGTACACAGGGGCAGATTGCACAAAACTGAGCAGCTAAGATCAGTTCTGCAAAAACAGCATACTCCCATATATTCCTTCTTTCACTAAAAGGAGAGAAATCTGAAAAGGACGGGTGAGGGTGGATCATTTAATGTAGAAATTGATGACGAACCACTCTCTAAATTTATGTTGATCTTCGACCAACTCCTCCGCCAACCATTTGTTTACTTGTTGGTACTTGCGATACAAATGGAATGAAACTACTCTTTTGGTTGAAGACTAACAAAGACAGTTCACAGTTGCATTACATACTTCTTTGAGGAACAGGTGAAACGGAATACTGTCGCAGGATATCAGGGGATGCCTCATTTCCATACAGAGCAACTAGCTCCATCACTACAGCTTCGAATAAAGCTTCAGAACTCTTTTAAGGAAGGAAAGTTATGATGGCCTGGTAAACTGTATATCAGTTCGTTTGAAAAACACCGCACAGTTTTGTTTTTCTTAGACAGACATGGGAAGATGTGGTATCACATCTACTAACTGCGTGAAGAAAAAACACGAATCTAAGTGGTATTCCATTTTTCCTCTGTTGAAAAAAAAAATTATAATAAAGCTAAATAAAAATTAACTGGACTTTGGCACTTTCCTGAAAGGAAATATTTTGAATGTTTGAGACAAAACAGCAAAAAAAAAAGTAGATCCACCTCCTGTTCATCATCGATCACAATCTGTTGAGATTTACTTTTTTCGATGGTGGTTCGGATAATGTTTCAATCAGTTTCTCTAGTTGTTTTTTTCTTCAATGCCCTCAAGTTCCAACGTAGGGAGCAGCTCGTCATTAAGGTGTTGTTTATTACACGATTTGGAAAAACATTTCTTAAGGAGCACTCTGATGTTGAGAAGTCAAACAAATCATATTGCGATAGCACGCAGTCGTTCTGATGTATCCGAAGGCAGTAAAAACATCCCAGAGTCATTCCAGTTCTCCAATAAAGTTATACATGAACATAATTCAGTTAACTCACTGAAACAGCACACAGCTGAATTATTTAAAATATTACAGCTATGGATTAGTTCTTTCAGGCTCTCCTTTAGTTTCATTAGAACCTGTTCATCATACAAGTATGCTCACAAACTAGGCAAAACTTTATTGATTCGTTAAACCGTGAAGTTTCTTTCAGTGTACATAAAAATCCTTTGAATTCATTTCGTTTTTCACATCTCATGTAAATAAAGGTGAGCATTTTGGTTAATGTTTCTAGGTGCATCCCTATTTTCCATACTTTCTGCTTGAAAGATTTTTCAATAAGTGTAAACATTCAATAATATTGCGCTTAAAGTGTACAGGGGGTACATTTTTCATTCTAAGTTTTCAGCTGAATCTTTACATTTGATATGATGAACCTGGACAGTTTCATTTGCTTTTGCAAAAAGAATGAGTAAACTTTCATTTTCATTTATTCTTTATTTCTCTGCTCTTCCCTCTTTGGGTAATTGAATCTCATTACAAATTCGTCTGATACCAAAATTATTCTCTATTCAAAATAAAACTTGGTAGGTAACTTTCCAGTCAAAAAATGAAATACGGCCAAAAATGCATCAATGTTAAAGGCATACATACGTAGGGGCAATCGCCAACGAAATGAGGGGGTGCCGCAAGGTGCCTCTCGTTTTGACGGAACACGATGGCATTTCCACGAGGGGCACCTTTTGGTGCCCCTCAGCTTATAAAATGCCCCACTTGCATAACATTAAGGGCGCCTTGCGATGGTTTCAGTGTTAAGTGTTTGTTTTTTATCTAGTGGGATAACATTTTACTAGGTAAATGTTTAGATTTTCAACATTTCCATTTTTCGAAAAGTTTTTGGGGCATTAATGTTTTACAAATATTCGAAACAGATTCATTGCTTGCATTTTAATTTGCATTATGCATAGTCCTCTGATTGTTCTGTTCATTAATATGTAAAAATATTTTTAAAAAATAGGTATAATTATACATTTATGTTATAACTAACTTAAATTTTCTGTGTGAATGGAATTAAGGGCGCCAGGAAACTTTCGTCCCAGGTGCCACCAGCTCTTTGGGCGGCCCTGCATAGGGCAAGAAATGTTTGCGTTACCCGCATAGGGCTGTCAACTATTGGCCTATTTAATTTTTTTTATAACCGCTTTGTTTTGCGAGCACACATAACTAAAATAAACACACATTAGAGTCTTATTACATCATTTTTTACCCCTTCATTTTTTAGTATGGACCATATTGTCTTAAAGTGTTTTCTCTCGTTTCATCAAAAATCAAATTTTTCAATTATTTGTCTGTTTTGCAACTGTTAAAGTACTGCTGAACCTACAGACTTCGTTTTTGGCTTAAATGAAAGCCAGTCGAATGTATTGTAACAGTATGCCCATTTTTTATCAGAGTGGGAATTCATGTCCATATTTTGCATGGAATGTGATCAAAGCATAATTTTTTTATTTTTCGCCGAAAATGGCCAATTTTTGAAGTACGATATCTCCTAAACTATTGGTTGTACAAAATGCCACTTGAGCTTAAATTGTTCAAAATTTAATGTGCTTTAAAACAGGTATTTATTATTCATATTTATTATCAAAAGTTGGATAGTTTAGGAGTTACAAAGGAAAAACTAAAAAAAATCCGGAAAGTTCAGATTTTGACGAATTACATAGCGAGCACAGGTTTTTGAAAACTGCAAACTTAGATTTACACTACCCTAACTGACCCAAACAACCTATTAAAAAATCAGAACTACATCTTGCTTTGCGATTTTATCCTCCTTTTTTTTTTTGTATAATATGACTGGACTAATATTCCCCCATACCTATGAGAGAGGGGGGCAACAACCAACACATTTCCTCATTTCATAACCACCTGGTTGGGAAAAAAATTGTTTTTAAATTTTATTGAATTACTATTATTATCAGTGGCAGCAATTCGGAAGGGGGAGGGAGACTACCCACCCCCCTCACCCACACTTTTTATTTTTCTGTTTTTTTTCTATTTAGGAATCTAAACTAGAAATTATAAAACAAGCTGAAATGTGAAAATTTTCAGATCATAAATATTTATTTTATATCTGTTTATGAAACATTTAGCACAAGCAGTAATTTTCAGTTTGTTGTTCATTGTTTAGATATTAGTAAATCAATTGTTTTACTTAAACAAGCCATACTTGCTTAATGAAATTATTACCAAGTATTTGTGACATCTTAAAATACTTTGGAGTAAATAATGCAAATCAATTACGTCCAGCCTAAGTGTTTCTTCGGTAAAAGTTATTGCATACATAATTAATTAAAATCTTAAGAAAAACGTGATTAAAGCTGTTAGATTTACATTAATTACCACTCATATTCTCTCAAAACCAGCCTTACCAAAGTTTTGTCCTTTTCTTTCTCTCTTTTTCTTCTTTCATGTTTTTTGCTGCTGTTAAAAATCTTATGACTTCTAGTTGTCGTTCTTTTTTTTTTCGTCTCCCCCCCCCCACTTTTTAGTCCCAATCGCCGCCTCTGATTATTATTATTTTAACAATTCATTTTTCCATGACATTTATACAAATACAAAAGTGACGACCAGCAACAGGCTCTGGGCCCAGCTAGACTGGTCCTAGTCAATTTACAATCCCCAGTGAAGATCAATGGCCCTCTTAAAACTATCTACTCCCTTGCTCATTACCACCTCTTCCCATAAACTGTTCCAAGGTTCCACTACCCTGCTAAAATAATAATTTTTCCTAACACCCATGTTAGCCTGAGATTTAAATAGCTTAAAACAATGACCCCTTGTCCTATTTTCAGTGCTAAACTTCCGCCTCGTAACATCTTTCATTTTAATAAATTTAAACAACTGAATCATGTTCCCCTCGGTCTCTTCTTTGCTCAAGACTGTACATTTTTAGCCTTCTAAGCCTGGAATCATAGTCTAAGTGAGAAAGTCCATTTATTAGCCTTTTAGCTCGCCTTTGAATCCTTTCCAATACATTAATGTCTTAAGATAAGGAGACCAAAACTGAACAGCATACTCCAAATGAGGTCTTACCAAACTTCTATATAAGGGCAGAAGAACTTTTTTAAATCTCATATTCTCTCAAAACCAGCCTTGTTACCCTTAAACAAGAAAACAAACAGGAGCAACCGTCTGATTTTAAATGAATACTTGTTCCTAAAATTATATGAATATATTCCACCTCTAATGAGAATATTTCATAAAATATGAATTGAGGTAGGGAAGCATGGAGCCAGGGACATGCACAAAAGTTTTAATGTCTGTCACAAGTGGCTTTTATGAGGCCTCCCCCCATACTCTCTACCCTTATGCCCCTACATATATTTCTCTCCATATTCAATTATCCTTCGTGTCTCCCCCTAAATAGTTACATTTTGAGGAAGATTTTAAAAACCTGTTAAAACCAATGAAAGTTTTTATAAATTTGTTACTTTTGTGACTTGTTGTAGAACGGTACTCTACAAAAAGAATTTCGAAGTTTTTAATATCTATATTTTATTTACGCTTCTTTATTAAGAGGCACATCAAGTCAACAAATGTATACACATATGCTCCGGTGTTACCATACTAAACAATACATAAAACAAACACTAAATATTTCTAAAATTTTGTCAAAATAGTGTAATATTTTCAAAACCCCCACTCTGACCTCTGCTGGTTCTATAAATATTACTAAATCATCAATTTTCACCTTGTAAATAGCAGCAACAGTACAAAAAGATTTTTTTTTCCCCCTTTTTGAAACACAACTTTTTAAGTGATGTTGGATTTATCATCGTGGGAAATGGGATGTTGGAAATATTTTTTGTCTAAACCTTATTTCAGAGTTGATATAGATTTCATGTGGTGGCTTTTTGTCATACTTGTTGATAAGGGAGACCGAAAATTAAAGCTTTTTAATATAATGGATGCTCTTTACAGCAAAATCCAATTTAACAGCATTGTTTGATCCATGTGATTTTAAAAAGATGTGAAATAAACATGTATTCATCATGTAGAATCGATTTCCCAAAGCTTTGTATAAATATATTTGTTGTATGAATAAATATTTTTGATGCAAGTTTTAATCATGTTTTCTCAAAATGTAGAATGAAAGCATGGAGAAGTAATTTCCGGAAGAAACGCCACAGTGTGTTTACTCAGTAGAACTTGCATGCCAAACATCACACAAATGCTCTAACGTTTCTGTAATAAAAGAAAGCCTAAAATTGTGTTTTAGGACTTGTTAACTTTATTTAAAAGAACAAATTATTCATGAAGAAATGTTCAGTATTAAACTTATCATGCGGTTTATAAATGCTCTCTTTTTTTTTCTGTAAAAAAAGAAACTTATAGGAATTTAAACAATTGGGACAGTTTCAAAATTTGAAATTTTTGCCCCATTTCGAAAAAAATTGAAAAGATACGTACTCGCTGTTACTAATATCAAACAGTTTTAATCTTCCTACCTAACTTATCACCCACACATTTGAGTGTTCTTTTCACTGTTAAATTTTAGCTGGGGTTAACAGGCTGTTATTTCAAAGCTTTTTCCGACAAGGGTGGGGGCAAATGGTACATACTCAGTACATACACAAATGAAAAAAAGACAATGTTTCGAAAATCCTAAAACCGGTAATGGTGAGGGGAGATGAACTCCCCCGGATCCCCCAAATGACGGCCTTTGAGGGCTTATACCCTCCCCCAGGTGCAAAAGTCTACTCTGCCCATGACTACAAGATGTTTTCAAAAAATACTAAACATATTTCAAAAATAGAATATGAATTCCAAAAAACATAACACCGGAAAGACACTTTACACATACCCATATTAAATTTCATGCACGTTTATCACAGTCATTATTGGAATGAACCTTGAAAGTAAATTGTTCGAAAGAGATTCAGTTTTTTTTTTTTAATTAGGCTCCCAGTTGGATTTGGCCTCCATTTGCAGATTTCTTTCGAAAAAATGAATGGGTTTTCAAACAAATGAAAAACCACCAAACTACCGGCAGATGCTCTTGGAAGAAAACATTTTGAAATTAAGACACTGAAAGTCTGTTTCAGATTATTTGAATTGCACACTCGAAAATATATAAGGCTTTAAGTGACTGGGGTGACTTAGGAGTTAGGATCCTGCTCCGAGTTCTCCCAGATTAAACTTTCGGAAGTGCGGCCTTACGATTGACTTTTCTTTTTATCATCCCGATTTTAATCCCACTGTTTTAACGAAACAAAAAGATACTGACATTATCAGGGTGCCCACACACCTGAAAGGGAAAAATCAGAAATTTTGAAATTTCTGAAAAAATCAGGGAATTTAGGAAAGAATCGGGGAAAATGAAACCAAAGCTGTTTTCAAGCATTGGTCGGCAACTGTTCCTGTTAAATATCACCCAGAACTGGAGAATCAGTAAACTCTTAACATCTTTCAATTAAAGACTTTGTGGAACGAAGGAGGAGGACGTAGAAGGAAAGAAGTGATATAAGTTTTGTAAATTTCATTTTGGCAGTACACTTGCGAGAAAACGCTGCTCTCAGATATAGAGTAAGTGCCCGTGAACGCCAGAACTATAGTATAAAGAGCCAAAAATTTTCTGCGTAAGCACAGCACAGCAGGCAAGAAAGGTTCGCTATAATTTAAGCTGAGTCGCGCTCGCGCTGGCTTTAGCAGCCGTCAAAAACCGAGTCGTTCAATGTCAAGTGACCTCGTCGTCTCCACCCCACCATCTCCAATTTGAACGAAATTTTGTAGAAATGCAAATATGCCATTGAAACTCACCTAGACAAATTTTCAGCTTCCAAGACCCAAATCCGGAGGATCTAAGATCGATAAGGGGAAAAAAGGCTCCAAAATGGTGGATCAGCTTTGTGGAACGAATTACCACGTTTAGCACTGTCCCCCCATTAGAGGCCAATTTGGAGCATTTTTTTTTCTTTTCGAGGTATCTTTTTGATTTGTCTCTTGGAGGAAGAAAATTTTCACAGGTTAGTTTCAAAATCCATGTCTGTACCCCAGTAGAATGTCCTCCAAACCGGAGATGGTTGGAACCTCCGGGAATTCTATGATTCCCGATGAATCTATGATCGCTTTTGCAGCAATTTTACGCACCTTTGCTATCTGTTTCCTGCCAAAGCCAGCGCGACTTAGCTTAAATAATAGCGAACCTTTCTTATCTGCTGTGGTGTCATTACGCAGAAAAGTTTTAGGCCTTTGTAAGATGATGTAAGTCTGCCACTCATGGCTTTTGGACTAATAAAGCGTGAGTCCGCAATTTTTCGATACTGAGTTGTAAAAAACGATTATTTTTTTGACAATCTAAGGATAGATATTTGGAGGGAAGGGGGCTCGGGGCTCCCACCGCCGAAAATTTTTTAGAACAAATTTTGAATGAGTTGAGGCTCTTTGGAAAACATAGTAGGAAAAACACAATTGCTGGCAATTTTTAAACGGTGGAAAATTAAGGAGGAAGGTTCACGATTTCTGTGCTGGACTGTTTTAAAAAAGCTGAAGCCTCAAAAAAGTGTAGGTCATTTTTAATATCGTAAAAGTGAGGGGGGGGGGCTTTAGATGTAAATTTAGGCAGTCTTTGGTGAACTTAGGAGAAGTTCTTCAACTGTTCTAAAGCAAAAGTTTTTTTTGAATCGGAAGCATTAAAACTAAATTTTAGTCCATATGTTTGGATGATATAAGGATAGAGAGGACTCGGGGGCTCTCTCCAGAGAAATGTTTGAGGCTGAAGCCATCTTTGGTGAATTTAGAGGAAGGAGTTCGGAGGTACTCTCTCAAATATTTTTGAAGTATTAGTATTAAATGCTCGGTTTTAGGCTATCTTTGGTTTGCATGAAAGTAGAGGGGATTCTGAGTCTTTCTCCCAAAAAATTTTGGAAACTGAAGTTTTAAAACTTTTAAGCTGTTTTAGATAATGTAAAGATTAAGAAGGGGGATGGAATTTTATTGTAGGCTTCGTCCAAACTGTAGTCTTAAAATGACTGGAGTCAAAAATGTGATCTTAAAGCGTTCGGGGGTTGTCTGACCCCCCCCCCCCCCCCCCACCCGCGGAATTGGAATATTGGGCGCCGGGAACATTTTGCGCTAAGCATTTTGGACGCCAAGCATATTAGGTGCCGGTAACATTGGGCCCATTGTTGCGCCTAAAATGCTCGGCGCCCAATCTTCTTAGACCGCGCCCCTCCGAAATATTGAAACTGGATGAATTGGAACTCTCTATCTATTTTTCAGTACTTCAATGAAGATTGTATTCCCAAAAAAATTTCATAATGTCAGTCTTATAACTTTTAAGTTGTCTTTGGTGATGTAAACATAAGGGTGGGTGCTCTCTTTAGGAAAAAATCCGAAACAAGTGCGACAAAAACGCAAATTTAAGACCACCTTCTGGTGAATTCAGAGGAAGGGATTAGAGGACTTTTTCTCAAAGAATTTTTGAAGCTTATTTATTAAGAATTCTGCTTTAAGCTATCTATCTGTGACGCTAGGGATAGGAAATTTAAAGGCTCTCACCCGAAAAGATTTTGAAATTCAAGTCTTAAAACTTTTAGGTTGTCTTTGGCAATGTCAAAATAGGAGAAAAGAGGGAGCTTTTGTTGAAAAAATTCGAAATCTGGTGTCTTAAAAAACGCAAATTTATTATATCGTTGGTGAAAAAAGGGGAAGTAGTCGGTGGAGTTTGTGCAAAAACATTTCACTTCCGGATACCAGTATGAAATTTTGTACAGCACTTATTTTCATATAAGAGAGCAAAAAAACGCCGGGAGGCAATTGATTGGAGGTCAAAACTCCCTCTGGTGACGTCATCAAAATGGCCGCCATGTATCGGTTAGTACGTTGGTTTAACTGCTTAGAACTACATAATAGGTCATAATTTTGTAAAATTCAAATACATTATCTGAAAGCCATTTAAAAAAGCTCTTTAATAGAGCTTAGTTTTATTTTCTACTAGTGGTACCCGCACGGCTTTGCTTGCAGTAAAAAAATTAAAAGGTCATTTGATTCACCTGTATATTTACACACAATGGATGATGAATTTTTCGCCAATTTGCTATGTTAATTTGCTCAGTCATTTTATGGTACCTTCCTTCCTTCCTTCCTCAGTTGCAAGACAGCCCTGGGTGGGCCCTGGTCTTCTCAACATTTTTTTTTTTTTTGTGTTACGGTTCCACGTTATGATAATTTGGTAATTTACTCGTCCACGTTATGATAATTTACTCGGTGAAATGTTCTTAAAATTGAAATAGAAAAAGAACAAAATCGAATTTTCGAAAAATCGCTTCGAGGTGCACATCCCCATGCTACAAACTAATTCTGTGCCAAATTTCGTGAAAAAAGGCCGAATGGTTTAGGTACTATGCGCGTCACAGAGAGACATCCAGACAGACATCCTTACAGATATCCCGACAAACTTTGAACTTTATTATTAGTAAAGAAGACAAATAGTTTAATAATTATTACAATATCAACGTGAAAACTGATAGGAAAACAATGACTTTCTTGCATTCGCCGATATTGGAGTAAAATTTTTTCTGTTATACCTTTATTATAAAAGAACCTTTCCAGTTTCATTAAATTTAAATTTGTACTTCATGTGTTAACACCTTTTGTCAGTATTTTACCTGTATACTGAATGAAAGGGAGGTTAAAATGCAGAAATGATCAAAGTCACCGCCCCAAATGGATCGAGGACTTAGCTATTAATGCTAGCGTATAATAAAACAATTTTGTTAAACATGCTTACATTTTAAACATTTAAGAGAAATAGATGAAAATTATACGTTTTAATACAAAGAAAAAGTACCTGTTATAACGAAAACTGTAATAAGTTTTTTTAAGGAGCGTTTTACGTATTGCACTGACCCTCACAACTACAAAGAAGGGTACAATTCAGACCTGATCAGACGCATGGACAGCGTGTAGACATCTTTTTGTACTTGCATGATATAAGTTCCTGTAATTTCTCAATTGTTATTTCGGGGTGTGCATACTAAAGAGATTCAAACTCTTCACCAATTTTTTTCCATCCCCACTGACATGGATCCAAGAGTTGAAAATTTTGCTGAAGACATTTTGTCCATAGTGAACACTGCAACATTGCTCTCTTTAGGTGATGCAGAAGAACGTTGCTAGATGGTGGAATACATTCAACTGGTCTGTTTTGCTGGGTGAAGAAAATTCTCCTAGTCGCATTTACGGTTTCCACTGAGCTTGATGAATGATACGTCAGGTCGAGGAAGCGTTGAATAAATAGGAAATGCTTATTGTCTTCATTGATGCTTTCGGGTACTTTAGTATAGTAAAAAAAACTTTCTAACATAACATTCTAACTTAAACATCTCTAAACGCCATCCACATTTTCCATGCAGTTCTTAGTTTTACCAATGCTAGCAAAACTAGACACCGGATCAACTCATATAAAGGCATGGAAAAAAGGTAGAAGATCTGGTAAACCTTGTGGAAATTTACGGTGCAAAACGTGGATGGAAAGATGCCGCAGATATTCTCCACTTCCATACTCCACCCATAGCTCTTGCAGTTTTGGAACTCGGAATATAGCAATCACTACATCGTCATTGTCAACAGTTTTCACGGTGATCTTAGCATGACCCGAGTATTCTATTGCATGCTGCATATAAAGCAATAGCATCGCATCGGCTTCTTCGTGGGACACAGGAGACATGGTTTCAAAATTGTTCTTGACTGAAGCAATTTCTGTCTTTGTAGGTGCATACAACCTGCTTCCCATCTGGTAGATCCATTTTCACGAGATTTTCTGCCAAAAATTCGAAAAGCTCCTCTTTATTTTTATCTTTCGCAGGAAATTTAGTAAATGACTTTGGTATCAAAACATTGGATTTTATACATATTTTTGGTCCAGATCCTCTCGATTGTCTCGTGTCGCTTTTCAAACTTCCTTTTGAATACGGATTAAAAACTAAATCTACCCTATGAACGCTTTTAAATCTCATTAATATGTATGGCTTCACAATCTGATCGCAGTATTGTTGGACAATTCGAGTAGACTGAGGAAAAGCATGTGAATCAGTGCAGCCCCATCAATGAACAATTTGGTTCCGGAATAGCCGTCAAAACCAGTCCAGTAGATTGGACGATACAAGAAACTACGTCGGACTTTCTTCTTGGTTTCCTAAATTTGTCAAAGTTGGAAATAGAAGGTGGACACTGGCTTTTTTCAAGGGAAAAAAATCTTTTACATCCATTTGAGTTGCTTGGCCGGCAACATATAGCTTAGCAAAAAGAGTGCTGCCTTCCTCAAATCAACAATGTTTTGCTTGTCTTTGGACTGAACAGAAATATTTTCTGCTCATCAAGAGGAGATTGTTTCTTTTAATAACATCATGTATGGATAATTTTCTTAACACTAAGCGATCTTCTACAAATGTATTGAATTGGCTTGAGCTGACATCATAGAAATGGCACTTTCTTCCGAGGGAATAATTTTGTTGCTGTTTACTGCAGTTAAATCGTCATCTTCGAAACATTCCCGTGTTCTTCAATTGTTTCAACTAGGCTGGAAACACGAGTTTCATATCGAATACAAAAGCTTTTAGCATCTTCATGTATCTAGTATCTAGCTTTTCAGTAGTGACGTCAGACTTCAGGCTCTGATTTTCTTCAAACTTCCCAATCATGCGCGCAACTTCCGATCCAGCAACGATCCATTGTATTAATGAAGCCTCATATGACTTAAACGGGATAGATTAGCTGATGATTTTTAAATTAACTTGTTGTTTTGCTCATGCAAATGGTCGTGTGCCATCCTGGAAAATTTCCTCTCAGCTTTGGAGCCAGATATATTTAATCCTTGAATTTACTGGAAAATAGCTGGATGCATCTCTGGTAACTGCTTCCAATTGAACAGAAATACTGAAGGCCATCGGGCATAATTTGTATGATCAAGAGCAAACATCTATAGACATATGTTCTCAAGAATGACAGTAAAACCTGAGAAATTTCCTTGACGAATAGTGCGCACCAGATTTAAAAGTATACATTCTAGCTCTATGCTGATCTTCCAGTACTTAAACTGAGGCGATTCTTCGTGCCGATTTACACGATTCCCGCTTTCGGACATCTGACGTCATTTTGAGCTCGAAAACCAGTTTTCGCGCCTCCAAAACCTGCCTGACTTCGTCGGGAATGGGTTGTGGATCGTCCACAACTCCAAGTCAGAAAAGCGAAGTCCGACGTGCAATGATTGGCTATTGATGTCACATGCTTTCGTTTCTATGGTAACAATAAACCTTCTAAAATCAGGGAAAAGGTAGCCATCTTTGTGTCTACGGTAATGATTTTGATAAAGTGAATTTCAAAGTGTAACTTCGAAATTGAACAAAGCTACGTAAATCATTGATAATCGCGCGAAATGAATGAGCCTCTTTTTTATGAAGGACCATCATGCACTGGAAAAAAAGCGATTTTAAACATGCTAGGAACTGCAGCGTAGCATCTATACGAATTAGCTGGGTAACTCTTATCGGCAGGATCATTTCTGTATATTCTGTCATAAGAATTATCTTGCTGGCAAAAAGAAGATATTATAATTTTATTCTTGCTTATGGAGGCAATGAGAAGATTTACTAGATTTTCAATGTTACACCTATAACCTTTTCAAGTAAGTACCATTGTGATTGTTTATCATACAAATACTTTGTGATATTACTTAATTATTATGTAATAAAAATAATGACATTGTTTTCATTAGTAGCTAGAAGTGTTTAAACAATGTTTTACGCAATATTGTAATAGTTTCATTTCATAACAAATGAAGAAATCTTTAAATAATTATCAATCAAATGTTGTAAAGTCACTTTTTTCATAGGAACTTCCAAGTAGGTACATATTCTCAATTATGGGACCGCTTATAGTGCAATGGATTCTTTTAAATTTACTGTGTTTTATTCTAGGGCATAATTGTTCGTAATTTATTATGGGACATAATACTATGTGTATTGTAAAAAAAATATTCACGACAAATTGTTATGTGCTGAATCAGTTCATGATTTGGCTGGGCTGAAGCTCTGTTCCACTCCTATTTTTAATCAACAATTGTACTAAATGTTGAAACAACAACAAATTTTGGCAAAATATTCAGTATTCAGCTGAAGATAAGGACATAATTTTAACTTAATGTTCGGTATTCAGTGCATCCCTAGTTTTTGGTTTATGCGGTCTTTTAAAAAAAATTCGAGTTTACGGAAAAAACACACACAGGTATAAATTTTACATTTAATGATAATGATAAAAATAAATACAATGTGTACAAGTTAATTACAACTTTTTCTTTAATTTCCTGATAAATATTTTCCATGAGCATTCAACAGGAGTTGAAAAGAAAGTTATTATTCATTAGTTGGCTACATAATAAGAATATTAAATGCAAAAATTTTGTTCGATATCTTTCTTTCCAAAGTTACATCAACATTGGAAAAGGATAGGCATTACTTGCGAGCGTCAAACTATAGTGAAAGGTGGGTGGACGAAAGGAAAACTATCTCAATGCATGTTACGCATGTTCATTTTAAGCTATATTTATCTGATTTTTCTGTTTATATACAGGAGGGGGTATCTTCAAGGGTTTTTTTTTTCCTTGCCATCATTGAATAAAAAATGACCATAAACATCTTTCATCTGACTAAAATTTCAATCTTTAAAATAGTTTCCTCTCACATCCTTCACAATTAAACCTCTGGTTTTGCTAATCAACTTTAGCTGAGGGTAAAATATTTATCTTCGTGTTTGTTGTTTCTATATTCATTTCCTTTTGTGCTTGCAAGTAGCGAGAGTCAAAAAAATAATAATAATTTGAATTTTGACATCTTGAATTCAAATTATGTTTTTCGCAATCACGAGTGTGTATGTAGGGGTGTGTGTTTGTGTCCAGGGGGCAGTTCTCAAAAGGTGGGAACAAAAAAGTTAACTTTGAGCAATTTCAAAAATTTTCGAATTTGATATCAATTTTTCTTTTATTCTATAGTATGCATACCTAGAACACAAAATATGAACATGAAAAGACAGCAGGTATTTGTAAAAATTGTTAATTAGCAAATTAAATCAGCAATCTGTAGGTAACAGATTTTGGACATTGTTGTCATGTAGGTAACGGATTTTGGACATCATCATAATGTAAGTTTCACCATTTTTGACAACTGTTAATCTGATTTTTAACTTTTCCAATGAAAATTTTATTTACTACTTTTTGAATTTTGCAATTTAATGATAAAGAGGATATTAATGAAGTACTTGAATGGCTATACATACTGCTCTTTACATATAATAAAGTTTTGGAATGATTTTGAAGAAGTTGATGAAAGGTAGAAAAAAGCTTCATGGAAATAATTATACAAACTTGTAGTTTGATTTATTGGGACAAATAAGGAATAAAAATAGAAACAAATAAATACGACATATATATTTTTAAAGGAAAAATAAACAAAATATTCTTTAAGAAAGAATAAAAAATGACATCAGTTTTAATAACGAATATTTTTTCTAATGTCATAAGAATTAAAACGATGTCTAAAAAAATTATTGAAAAAAGAAATTCGTATTTCTATTTCGAGATCGTTAAATTATGTTTAAAAGAAAGAGAAAAAAAAAATTCTAAAATAATAAAAGCGGCGGGAAAAAAAATTGCTAGCGCAGGTGATAACGTCGCCAAAACTGGTGCAGCTGACGATTAACTACATTTGTTAAACTGGAATCCCCCTCTGGTAACCTTGAGCGTATCGTATACTGTGTTGTCGCCAATGTCGCCAGCGGAAGTTTGCTTGGCGATGTTAGCGCAAAATGGCTTTCGTTCGATCATAGAAAGCCATGTTACTACTGTAATTTATGCATTGTTCAATGTGTAACGTATTAATTATGCAAAATACCAATGGATTAAAGAAGATAACATTATAATAACCTTTTTTATTGAGGTTAGAAGACAGTGGATTATCAAAAATTATGAATAAACGGACAGAATTATCGGCATCAAGATCGTTACGCCATTTGGACATCTCACATGTATGTTTAAGAAAAATCATTTTTCTTCTAAGATACTGCATAAAAGCTTATGAAAACACTTTTAAACAATTAAAAACTGATTCTGAGGATCGATAAATACCTTTAAAACGAAAACATCATATACTTAGTTCTCAAATAATAGCATTTTAAAGATCGCAACTTTTGGACATACATCAAATTTCAAAGTTACGTTTTTTTTAAATCCTTTACAAAGTAAATAATCTATCTTTATTTTTGTTATCTGTGTAAAATATTAACAAAAAGTTATTCAGTGTAAGATTCATACCTTTAATTTTTTTTTGAAACGTATGGAAATAATTTAAAAAAAATTTTTTTTAATGGTACATTTGCTCAGTTAACGTTTTGGTATGTCCAAAATTGTGCCTTTTAGCAAAGAAAATATTTTTTTAAGGGCATTTGAAGAGCTTTTTTTCCATAATTTATGTCAATTCTTGTCTCTATACAGCATTATAATTTACCTCAAAAATTTTAGAGTTAATTAAAATGAAAGTTATTTGGTGTTGAAGCTTCAAAGTTGAAGTCTGTGTTTGTTCCCACCTTTTGAGAACTGCCCCAGGCATGAATGTGGGTATATGTGTGTATGTATGCGTGTGTGTATGTATGTGTCTGTGTGCAGGCATGAGTGTATGGGTGTGGGTGTGTATGTCTGTCTGTGGTGTCTGTGTGCAGGCATGAGTGTGTGGGTATTTGTGTGTGCATGTAGTTGTGTATGTATGTGCGTGTGTGTAGGACATGGATGCTACCTGGAGACGGTTTTGGCTAGGGGAATAGCATCGTGAAGAGCCGGTCGACGGTGATGCTGCAGAGGGTGCTGGTGGGAAAATAAAATCATAGGATATCAAAACAGTCAAATGAAAGCAATAAGCAATCATGATTGCTCAAAAAAACCATAAAGATACACTTCTGAACATTTCTATGGTGCAGACTGCGTCATGACTTCCCACCCATAGTCACTTCTTTGACCACCAGACAAGGCGGTTGGTAAAACTAGCATTTGTAAAAACCCCAACTGGATTTTTAAAGGAGCACCTGGATTTTTTCAGGTAACTTTTAAATTTTGGTTTCTTTCAAAATTTAAACTGATTATTTTTCAATTAAATTATGGAAAAAGTTAAATAAACAATAAAAGTAAAATCTATATATCTAAACAAAATATGATGTATGTTAGTGATTGTGTGTGCTATGTAGTTTATACAAATCCACAATTAAGGCCAGATTTTTGCCGAATTTGTCACAAAGGTCCTTTGATACTTGAGAATTTACATGAGGAGTTTCACCCCACGGTGCACAACCATGGGAGGGGGGGGGGGGGTCCTTACACAAATACAGTTTATCAAATCTTGTGCAGAGGCAGTGGCGTAGCTACATTTTCTGCCGCCCGTGACAATTCCTCAATTTGCTGCCCTTTGGTTGAGAAACAGTCAAAAGTATTTAAAGGAAAAATAAGAACTTAATTACGAAGAAAAATAAAGAATATGCTCTATTCAGAAAAAATTTCTAAATTAGCCCTAAGAATGCATTTTAACCTTTTGGTGACACCAGACAGGAGCTTAGAGGCCGCCGCTCTGCAATTTTATGGTTTCTTTGGTCCTTTCAAAGGGGGTAATGACATCCTTTTGGATCCGTGCTGGGGTGCCTGTCTTAATGTTGAAAAACTCGGAAATTGCCGCTTTCCTAGATCCAATACTGCCATATTACAGAATTTGGATGGTTTTCTTTTTCACTGATACAGGGTGATAAGATTAATGAGCCCTATAAGTTCGATTAACCATACTGATTCATGAGAAGGAAAAGTTGTGTATTGAAAATCATTACTTTCCATGTGAATGTGAAAGGTTTACTTAGACATCAATTCACTAATTAAAAACCTTCTGCTTAAATGAATGTCTCAGTTTGAAACTCGCTGTTTATAGGAATTTTACTGATATAAAGCAGTAAGATTAGTCGCAGTTATTATTTGAGTTGTGAGTAAGTACTTTTATAAGATAAACATAAAATTAATTCTGGTCTGAATAAAAGTTTTGTAATAAGTGACCAATTAAAGCAATTTCTGAAACAGATAATGCTACCCCAAAGATAAGCAATTAATTGCCCAGACCTCTCTTTTCTTACTCTTGTTGTAACTTTCCTCAAAAAAATAGTTTTTTTTTTAATAAGGTAGTTTTCGAGTAACTTTCTTAAAATCAAGTGCTAGTTTCATATTATAACGAGAAGTTTTTTTTTTTTTGCCTCCAGTAATTGATCAGAAGCATGATTTCCCTATTAGCAAATGTTGAACTTTTTTCACATCAAGAGCATGAAATTGCCACCCCCCCCCCCCCCCCCGCAAAATGGTGCCCGGGGCGGACCAACCCCTCCGTCCCACCTTAGTTACGCCACTGTGCAGAGGTCGTGCAATGCTTAGGAATACACATAGGAGGGTATTCGTCTACCTAATGGGGAGAACCCCCCATAAGGAGTTTTCCTTATACAGCTCCATAACTTACAACAGATCTTTGCAAAATTTGGCGTCTTTTTGCGATTTTTAATTTGTGGTAATTCATCTGCTTTGTGTTATCATACATAAAAAATAGTTTGCTCATATGTATATTATTTAGATGTGCGTAACATTTACTGTCTGGCCACGGATTGTATGGAAAGACAAACATCCGTTTTACAGCCGGAAATGGACAAATCTATTATTTTTTATCGATGCCAGCTTTTGCAGAAGCAGAGTCTCATTCAAATGAGTGGAATACGGGCATCAAATTTTTACTTTTCCCCCTTATTCACATAGATTCGTCTTATCTGGACGTATAAAAATTCCATGCAATCCGTGTTTGGACGGTATGTACTTCGGACAATAATTTAGGTTAACTTTTTAGTTCTGAAAAGTAATGACTTGAACATAATTATTCAATTCCCCTCCCCCTCCCTTTATTTCTTTTACTATTTGTGTATTTAAAAAAAACCTTGGAAGGACTACATATTTGTTTTAGATATTAAATTCAATGCCTCTTGTAACAGTTCCGTTTTCTTGTAACGGCTGCATATTAGCCATTTCCCATTTTTCAAAAAAGTACTTATCAGACTAAAGTAAGCAAGAATTATTTCAATCAAATTCCAAGACGTTTTTTTTTTTTAAATTGTTGGGGGGAAATGCTTTGATTAACTGAAAATGGCCATATTTTTTTTAACAACAGCTCAATGCAAGGTTTCCAAGAGAAAAAGCCATAATTCAAAAGTCAATTCCGATCACCCCTCCCTTACATCCACCCTTACTCGAAACAACTTCGAGATGAAGAGATAACTAACTCCTGCTCAAAGGTAAAAACGTACACTGTGTTCAAAATGAAATATATGTACATTACTTTCCTTTTGATACATCAAATAAATGCCAAACATATTTTTTCAATACTGCATTTGTCTATAAATCCTCACCCCAGGAGTTAACTAGAATTTTCTCGAACATTAATGCAATAAAGGCGCTCAAAAGACATTTGCACGATGGCACCGATCAGGCTTGGTGCTGGCCTGCATACACGTAGATTTGCACATGTGTTAAATGTAGCCTCCCCCCCCCCGAAAAAATATTTCAACACCACTGTTAGTATTATTCCACAATAACATGCAAAGCAGTTCTAAAAAAAAATATTTTTTGATACATCACTACAAGCATTTTATTAAACAGTGAAACTTCTCCGAGAAGCCACCCTTTCGTTCAGTGAAAATGTGGACACAGAAGGGGTGGCCATACTTAAGAGTTTTCGTTATTGAACTCGAGCTGTAATATGAATTATATAATTCAACACTTTTTAATGATGTTTCAAGAAAATAAAGGGGTCAACATACACAGGTTTCACTGTATCACTAAATGAAAAAATGCTCCTCATCGAGTTCTGAAAATGTAATAGCAATAACACAGCAAAAATTATCAACTGTTGTTTTCGGAGCGGCTATCCGAAAGAAAAACTTTTGCACACTGAGAACAGTGGTGTTCCCATAGGGTATATTCCATGTATGCCGTATATTCTCAATTATTTTTTAGACATATAGCGTATACCTTCAAGTTTCAAAAATTTCCATATAAACACATATTACATATATCGTTGCCTCAGAGCAACACTAAGACATCTAATCCCCGAAATAACATTAAGATATCCTACTGTTGCTCTGAGGCAACGATTTGATCGCATACAAATATTGTGCGTAATGGTTTACTGGGAGTATACCCTCAGAAAAATGCATACAACAGCAGCATGATGTGATAAGATCCTAGAACATACACCATTCTATTTTTTAAATTAATCTTTGAATTTCGGGGGGGGGGGGGGGGAGGGAATGCTTGTTCGATGAACCCAGAATTATCTTCTATTTATTTTTTTAGCCTGGCTTAATTGTGCACATGTTATGTATTGAATATGCACACAGATTTAAAAAAACCAGCGGTAAACCATTACCGCGAAACACGGGAAAGCACTGTTTGGCAAATTTAGAATTTTTTACTTCTATTTTTAGCGTGGCTCAAAAAAAAGATTAAAAAAAGCGCTATCCAAGACATGTTTTCTAAAAAATAAACCTTCAACATTTACGGAAAACACTTCAATTCTTTAACAATTAAAAAAATAGTAGGAAATAACAGAAGATTCAACGGAAGCAAATATAAACAAACAGGTGCAGACGCCCTGTCAAAACACCGAACCTGTTACGAAATTTGCTTACGCTTCCCGCTTTCCGCCTTCGTGTAAATGAGCAACGATTTTCCTCTGACTTGTGACGTCACATGTCTGCCGTCCGATGTCCGAAAGCGGGAATCGTGTACTGATCTTCGCTTAACCCAGTCTGTAAATGTTTCGTCTATATATTTTCGATTTTGATACGCTTTCTCTAACAGAACTTGGAGAGTAGTTACTGCGAAATCGTGATGGTATCGACTTCCCTTCACATGCGAAACTTTCAGTGCTCTTTCTGCTCTTCCTGATGTTGTTACATGAGTTTCTACTAAGAGTTCAGTTCATCCACTTCCTTCAAGCCATGTGCCTATTGCAGATGAAACAGTCATTTCTATGTGGAGATCACCTAACATAAACAACTTTTTATTTTCGCCATACTCATTCGGCACAGCCCAATGAATGGATTTTAGCAGGGCACGTAGATGAGACCTAAATTACAAACACTTAATTCATTAAATGTTTTACTTTTTCAAAACCACATTAAAGAAATGATTGCAAGCTATGTTAGTATTTTGATGTCACATGGAACAAATGAAGGAGAAAAATTTATTCCAAAAAATATTGCGAGTTTTTATTACGTTTTGCTTATTGAAAATGACGTAAGTGCCGATTTACACGATTCCCGCTTTCGGACATCTGACGTCATTTTGAGCTCGAAAACCAGTTTTCGCGCCTCCAAAACCTGCCTGACTTCGTCGGGAATGGGTTGTGGATCGTCCACAACTCCAAGTCAGAAAAGCGAAGTCCGACGTGCAATGATTGGCTATTGATGTCACATGCTTTCGTTTCTATGGTAACAATAAACCACCTAAAATCAGGGAAAAGGTAGCCATCTTTGTGTCTACGGTAATGATTTTGATAAAGTGAATTTCAAAGTGTAACTTCGAAATTGAACAAAGCTACGTAAATCATTGATAATCGCGCGAAATGAATGAGCCTCTTTTTTATGAAGGACCATCATGCACTGGAAAAAAAAAGCGATTTTTAACATGCTAGGAACTGCAGCGTAGCATCTATACGAATTAGCTGGGTAATTCTTATCGGCAGGATCATTTCTGTATATTCTGTCATAAGAATTATCTTGCTGGCAAAAAGAAGATATTATAATTTTATTCTTGCTTATGGAGGCAATGAGAAGATTTACTAGATTTTCAATGTTACACCTGAAACCTTTTGAAGTAAGTACCATTGTGATTGTCTATCATACAAATACTTTGTGATATTACTTAGATTATTATGTAATAAAAATAATGACATTGTTTTCATTAGTAGCTAGAAGTGTTTAAACAATGTTTTACACAATATTGTAATAGCTTCATTTCATAACAAATGAAGAAATCTTTAAATAATTATCAATCAAATGTTGTAAAGTCACTTTTTTCATAGGAATTTCCAAGTAGGTACATATTCTCAATTATGGGACCACTTATAGTGCAATGGATTCTTTTAAATTTACTGTGTTTTATTCTAGGTCATAATTGTTCGTAACTTATTATGGGACATAATACTATGTGTACTAGTTATTGTAAAAAAAATATTCACGACAAATTGTTATGTGCTGAATCAGTTCATGATTTGGCTGAGCTGAAGCTCTGTTCCACTCCTATTTTTAATCAACAATTGTACTAAATGTTGAAACAACAACAAATTTTGGCAAAATATTCGGTATTCAGCTGAAGATAAGGACAGAATTTTAACTTAATGTTCGATATTCAGTGCATCCCTAGTTTTTGGTTTATGCGGTCTTTTAAAAAAAATTCGAGTTTACCGAAAAAACACACACATGTATAAATTTTACATTTAATGATAAAAATAAATACAATGTGTACAAGTTAATTACAACTTTTTTCTTTAATTTCCTGATAAATATTTTCCATGAGCATTCAACAGGAGTTGAAAAGAAAGTTATTATTCATTAGTTGGCTACATAATAAGAATATTAAATGCAAAAATTTTGTTCGATATCTTTCTTTCCAAAGTTACATCAACATTGGAAACGGATAGGCATTACTTGCGAGCGTCAAACTATAGTGAAAGGTGGGTGGACGAAAGGAAAACAATCTCACTGCATGTTACACATGTTCATTTTAAGCTATATTTATCTGATTTTTCTGTTTATATACAGGACGGGGTATCTTCAAGGGTTTTTTTTTCCTTGCCATCATTGAATAAAAAATGACCATAAACATCTTCTATCTGACTAAAATTTCAATGTTTAAAATAGTTTCCTCTGACATCCTTCACAATTAAACCTCTGGTTTTGCTAATCAACTTTAGCTGAGGGTAAAATATTTATCTTCGTGTTTGTTGTTTCTATATTCATTTCCTTTTGTGCTTGCAAATAGCGAGAGTCAAAAAAATAATAATAATTTGAATTTTGACATCTTGAATTCAAATTATGTTTTTCGTAATCACGAGTGTGTATGTAGGGGTGTGTGTTTGTGTCCAGGCATGAATATGGGTATATGTGTGTATGTATGCGTGTGTGAATATGTCTGTGTGCAGGCGTGAGTGTATGGGTGTGGGTATGTATGTCTGTCTGTGTGTGGTGTCTGTGTGCAGGCATGAGTGTGTGGGTATTTGTGTGTGCATGTAGTTGTGTATGTATGTGCGTGTGTGTAGGACATGGATGCAACCTGGAGACGGTTTTGGCTAGGGGAGCAGCATCGTGAAGAGCCGGTCGACGGTGATGCTGCAGAGGGTGCTGGTGGGAAAATAAAATCATAGGACATCAAAACAGTCAAATGAAAGCAATAAGCAATCATGATTGCTCAAAAAAAACGTAAAGATACACTTCTGAACATTTCTATGGTCCAGACTGCGTCATGACCCCCCCCCCCCCCCAGTAACTTCCCACCCATAGTCACTTCTTTGACCACCAGACAAGGCGGTTGGTAAAACTAGCATTTGTAAAAACCCCAACTGGATTTTTAAAGGAGCACCTGGATTTTTTCAGGTAACTTTTAAATTTTGGTTTCGTTCAAAATTTAAACTGATTATTTTTCAATTAAATCATGGAAAAAGTTAAATAAACAATAAAAGTAAAATCTATATATCTAAACAAAATATAATGTATGTTAGTGATTGTGTGTGCTATGTAGTTTATACAAATCCACAATTAAGGCCAGATTTTTGCCAAATTTGTCACAAAGGTCCTTTGATACTTGAGAATTTACATGAGGAGTTTCACCCCACGGTGCACAACCATGGGAGGGAGGGGGGTTCCTTACACAAATACAGTTTATCATATCTTGTGCAGAGGCAGTGGAGTAGCTACATTTTCTGCCGCCCGGGACAATTCCTCAATTTGCTGCCCTTTGGTTGAGAAACAGTCAAAAGTATTTAAAGGAAAAATAAGAACTTAATTACGAAGAAAAATAAAGAATTATGCTCTATTCAGAAAAAATTTCTAAATTAGCCCTAAGAATGCATTTTAACCTTTTGGTGACACCAGGCAGGAGCTTAGAGGCCGGTGCTCTGCACAGGAAATTTTCCTAATTTAAAGATCTAGGTATGCAATTTTATGTTTTCTTTGGTCCTTTCAAAGGGGATAATGACATCCTTTTGGATCCGTGATGGGGTGCCTGTCTTAATGTTGAAAAACTCGGAAATTGCCGCTTTCCTAGATCCAATACTGCCATATTACAGAATTTGGATGGTTTTCTTTTTCACTGATACAGGGTGATAAGATTAATGAGCCCTATAAGTTCGATTAACCATACTGATTCATGAGAAGGAAAAGTTGTGTATTGAAAATCATTACTTTCCATGTGAATGTGAAAGGTTTACTTAGACATCAATTCACTAATTAAAAACCTTCTGCTTAAATGAATGTCTCAGTTTGAAACTCGCTGTTTATAGGAATTTTACTGATATAAAGCAGTAAGATTAGTCGCAGTTATTATTTGAGTTGTGAGTAAGTACTTTTATAAGATAAACATAAAATTAATTCTGGTCTGAATAAAAGTTTTGTAATTAGTGACCAATTAAAGCAATTTCTGAAACAGATAATGCTACCCCAAAGATAAGCAATTAATTGCCCAGACCTCTCTTTTCTTACTCTTGTTGTAACTTTCCTCAAAAAAAATAGTTTTCTTTTTTAATAAGGTAGTTTTCGAGTAACTTTCTTAAAATCAAGTGCTAATTTCATATTATAACGAAAAGTTTTTTTTTTTTTTTTTTTGCCTCCAGTAATTGATCAGAAGCATGATTTCCCTATTAGCAAATGTTGAACTTTTTTCACATCAAGAGCATGAAATTGCCACCCCCCAGCAAAATGCTGCCCGGGGCGGACCAACCCCTCCGTCCCACCTTAGTTACGCCACTGTGCAGAGGTCGTGCAATGCTTAGGAATACACATAGGAGGGTATTCGTATACCTATGGGGAGAACGCCCCATAAGGAGTTTTCCTTATACAGCTCCAGAACTTACAACAGATCTTTGAAAAATTTGGCGTCTTTTTGCAATTTTTAATTTGTGGTAATTCCTCTGCTTCGTGTTATCATACATAAAAAATATTTTGCTCATATGTATATTATTTAGATGTGCGTGACATTTACTGTCTGGCCACGGATTGTATGGAAAGACAAACATCCGTTTTACAGCCGGAAATGGACAAATCTATTATTTTTTATCGATGCCAGCTTTTGCAGAAGCAGAGTCTCATTCAAATGAGTGGAATACGGGCATCAAATTTTTACTTTTCCCCCTTATTCACATAGATTCGTCTTATCTGGACGTATAAAAATTCCATGCAATCCGTGGTTGGACAGTATGTACTTCGGACAATAATTTAGGTTAACTTTTTAGTTCTGAAAAGTAATGACTTGACCATAATTATTCAATTCCCCTCCCCCTGCCTTTATTTCTTTTACTATTTGTGTATTAAAAAAAAAACTTTGGAAGGACTACATATTTGTTTTAGATATTAAATTCAATGCCTCTTGTAGCAGTTCCGTTTTCTTGTAACGGCTGCATATTAGCCATTTCCCGTTTTTCAAAAAAGTACTTATCAGACTAAAGTAAGCAAGAATTATTTCAATCAATTTCCAAGACGTTTTTTTTTTTTTTTAAATTGTTGGGGGGAAATGTTTTGATTAACTGAAAATGACCATCTTTTTTTAACAACAGCTCAATGCAAGGTTTCCAAGAGAAAAAGCCATAATTCAAAAGTCAATTCCGATCACCCTTCCTTACATCCACCCTTACTCGAAACAACTTCGAGTTGAAGAGATAACTAACTCCTGCTCAAAGGTAAAAACGTACACTGTGTTCAAAATGAAATATATATACATTACTTTCCTTTTGATACATCAAATAAATGCCAAACGTATTTTTTCAATACTGCATTTGTCTATAAATCCTCACCCCAGGAGTTAACTAGAATTTTCTCGAACATTAATGCATAAAGGCGCTCAAAAGACATTTGCACGATGGCGCCAATCAGGCTTTGTGCGGGCCTGCATATACGTAGATTTGCACATGTGTTAAATGTAGCCTCCCCCCCCCCCCCGAAAAAATATTTCACCACCACTGTTAGTATTATTCCACAATAACATGCAAAGCAGTTCTAAAAAAATATACATTTTGATACATCACTACAAGCATTTTATTATACAGTGAAACCTCTCCGAGAAGCCACCCCTTCGTTCAGTGAAAATGTGGACACAGAAGGGGTGGCCATACTTAAGAGTTTTCATTATTGAACTCGAGCTGTACTATGAATTATATAATTCAACACTTTTTAATGATGTTTCAAGAAAATAAAGAGGTCAACATACACAGGTTTCACTGTATCACTAAATGAAAAAATGCTCCTCATCGAGTTCTGAAAATGTAATAGCAATAACACAGCAAAAAATATCAACTGTTGTTTTCCGAGCGGCTATCAGAAAGAAAAACTTTTGCACACTGAGAACAGTGGTGTTCCCATAGGGTATATTCCATGTTTGCCGTATATTCTCAAATATTTTTTAGACATATAGGGTATACCTTCAAGTTTCAAAAATTTCCATATAAACACATATTACATATATCGTTGCCTCAGAGCAACACTAAAACATCTAATCCCCGAAATAACATTAAGATATCCTACTGTTGCTCTGACTGAGGCAACGATTTGATCGCATACAAATATTGTGAGTAATGGATTACTGGGAGTATACCCTCAGAAAAATTGATGGGAACATCAGTGTATGAGAATAATTTGCACAAGCCAAAAACCTCATTTTTGAAATTGATTAAAATAAGCAAATAAATAAATATATGTTTCAGTATTCTAAAAATTATTTTATTTATGAAATCCTTGTGCAATTTCATTTTTTCATGCATACAACAGCAGCATGATGTGATAAGATCCTAGAACATAGACCATTCTATTTTTTAAATTAATCTTTGAATTTCAGGGGGGGGCGGGAGGGAATGTGTTCGATGAACCCAGAATTATCTTCTATTTATTTTTTTAGCCTGGCTTAATTGTGCACATGTTATGTATTGAATATGCACACAGATTAAAAAAAAAACAGCGGTAAACCATTACCGCGAAACACGGGAAAGCACTGTTTAGCAAATTTAGAATTTTTTACTTCTATTTTTAGCGTGGCTCAAAAAAAAGATTAAAAAAAGCGCTATCCAAGACATGTTTTCTAAAAAAAAAACCTTCAACATTTACGGAAAACACTTCAATTCTTTAACAATTAAAAAAAATAGTAGGAAATAACAGAAGATTCAACGGAAGCAAATATAAACAAACAGGTGCAGACGCCCTGTCAAATAGAGATGTGTCGTCGGACTCGGATACGTATCCGAGAAAAGATTGATCGATCCACAGGTCCGAGAAAAAGATCGGCAGATCCGGACAGATTTTTTGAATGGCAACGGGTCCGCGGATCGATCCACAGGTCCGAGCAGATTTTTTGGGTGGCAACGGGTCCGAGGATCGATCCGGATCGAAGATCGGCGAAACAGATTTTTTGGATGGCAACAGGTCCGGATCGATCCGCAAAGACCAATCAGAGAGGATGTAATAAGTTTGTAGTTCTTACAGATCCGGAAGAGCCAATTGCTAGGATCGTTGTATCGCAGCAGTGGAAAACCGATCCGGACGGACCAATGACAGTGCTGCGCGCTTGGTAGAAACTTTAATTTTGTTGGCAACGGATCCGGATACGTATCCGCGCCGGATCGATCCGGAGGGGCCAATCAAAGTAGATTTAACAAGTTCTAGGTGTCTACAGATCCGGAAGAACCAATTGCTGGAGTCGTTGCATTGTGGTAGTGGACATTGGACATGGATAACGGGTTGGAGCGTAGCCTACGAGTATCCTCGTATGCTACGGTTGGAGCGGACATGGAGGGAAAGGAGCACAATGGGAGGGAGGGGAGGAAGAGGGGAGCGCGAGATAACCGCTACTAGTGTTTGTGTTTAGAAGACTGAAGACTCGTTTCTCTCGCTCTGGCGTGGCAAAAAGAGTATTTGCCTGCGGTGCATAGCGCAGGAACTAAGAACTCTTTTATTATGTGGCAAACGGATGGCTTTTATTATTGTTTCTTCAAAACTCTCCGCGTCTCCTTCTCCAGCGAAGGGCGGAAGGAGAGAAGGAAATTTTTTGCAGGAATAATTTAAAATATATATTTTTTAAATTTTTACTTGAACTATCTGCACTGATACAGGAAATTTAATTCTAAAAATTTAAGATTCGCACGTAGCTCTCTTTTTGTTTTTATCCTTTTCTCACAAAGTTATTACCAGAGCGTACATTTTAGAACATCAGGGTCAATGCGAGAGAAGGTAGGCAGTAGGGAGGGGGAGGGGCTGCGTACTCCTGGGTGTGTGACTGCCTAACCACTCCTGGAGTATAATTGTTTAGAGTGTTAACAATTTTGGACTTTTTTCTTCACTAATTTTTTCACGAAAGAGAAATAAATTATCATTGGTTCTATTAATTTACTTAAATTTATGTTACATTAATGCATATTTAAAAATTTAATAGTGTTTATTCATTAATTAAATTTAGCATAATGCAAATTTGTTGTTTAAATGCCTTATGGAAAGCCCAAACCGGTCAGGAAAGGGTGTCAATTCACCTCCCCCCTATCCCTATAACACCCCGTTTCTGAAAACTTTGCGTGTTTACAGTTGGGCGAACGCTCTCTTTGTCCCCTGTCTCTCCCATGAAAAATTCGAAATGACTGATCTGGGAGATCCCACATATATTTACTTATGAATTACAGCCGAACAGCCAGCTTGGCTCCTGTAAACGGGAAAACTTAGGCAGGGGGGCCATACTCTCCCCAATCGGGATGGTGCTCAACAGTGGCGTAGCGTAGGGGGGGGGGCAAAGGGAGCACTCGTCCCGGGCGACACTTTGCTAGGGGCGGTAAATTCTGTAACACTACATTAAAATCTATTTTTTTTTTTTTTTTTTTTTTTTTTTAAGACGGCGC